>NC_054372.1:175294653-175444653 GCF_017654675.1 Xenopus laevis | reverse complement strand
CAGCTCAGAAACCAGTGTAATTAAAAACAAAATTTAATAATTAGTTTTGTAGCATCAGCTTATATGGCAGGCAAACCTCATTCTTTTGCTTTATGATTTGCAACGACCCCTAACCGTAACATCTTAACAGCTGCTCAAAGCCCACTGAGCATGTGCAGTGTCACTGACACTCCTAATAAATTCCAAGATGGTAAGCTCCTGCGCACAGTTTTGAAGGCCTGGATCATTACTGATATAGAGATGCTGAACCTTTAGGTTGGTGCAATAAGTGCACTATATGAATATATAGCCATATTTATTTAATGGTTTAGTTCTCCTTTAGTTCTCTCCTGATAAAGGCCATAATCTTGGTGTTTTAGGGCAGAGACACGTTCAGATTCGGGGAGATTAGTGCTCCGCAAAAAATCTCCTCTTCTTTGGGGCAACTAATCTCCCTGAACTGCCTCCTGCCGGCTAGAATGTAAATCGGTGGCAATCGGTGCGATTCGTTTTCCGAAGTCGCCCGAAATTGCCTCACAGGCATTTAGATTCTAGCCAGCGGGAGGCAGTTTGGGGAGATTAGTCGCCGCGAAGAAGAGGCAATTTATCGCCGGCGACTAAATCTCCCCGAATCTGATCACATCTCTGCCCTTAGCAGGTGATCGCCTTTATACCAATGATGGGGACTAGTGATGGGCGAATTTGAAATTTTTTTTGACGCAACGATAAACAGACGGCCGTTGACTTTAATGGGCGCCGGCGTCAACTTTGACGCCCATTTTGACGCCGACGAATTGTTGCAGGCGTCAAAATCGGCATGTCGAAAATTTATCGCAAGTATAGAGAATTTCGCGGGAAATTCACGAAATCCGTGGCGTACCGAAACTGGACAAATTCGCCCATCACTAATGGTGACTATTGTATTGGCCTGTAATTATACTGGATACTCATTCGTATAGGGTTATACAGTAATAAAGTATTTGAAGGTTTTTTCTGTTGTATCTGTTATATCTAGATTTTCTGAAAGGCTCTGATATTGTTGTTTATGCAGAGAGGCAATGGAAAGCTTTCCTTTGTTTGTTTCTCAGCATCTTACCCCGATTCCAGCCTTGCATATTGTGACTTTCACTACTGCTTTGGTGAAGAAGTGATGCATGAATTCCTGGATGCTAATAGGAACTGAATGTATCCAGCTTTGATAGCTGCACATCAGTAGATTTATCAGTCTGAGATTGCACAGGATGAATTTCCAAAGAGTTCTCCTGGGGAAGGTTCCCCTGTGGTGCTTAAATTGACATCTTTACCTTTTTTTTTTCTTTTTAATTTTGAATCGCTAGTCTTCAGAAATGGATTAAATCAATGATATAAAATAGGCAGATGTTTAATGGTGTTCAAATGAGCTTTAAAAACCTCTTCAGTCATTTTCCAAATGGTTCCTGGGCTTCCTGCTTTAAGTGCTGACTCTGGGATTCATTCCATTAATACCCACTGTTTGCAAATATTATGTGTCTGCAAGATAACGGCAATAGGGGAGAAGAACTCGTTTGTAATGGAATTATACTCGTGCTCGTTCCTAGAGGAATGTCAACATATTGTAAGATATTTAGAATTGATTTAAGAAGCCATATGTACTGTGCAAATAACATTCTGTTCATAAGTACAGACTGTAAATGTATATTAAAAAAAATACAATTTACACAGCGAGGATTTTCTTCCTCGAAGACCTCATATTTAATAAGGGGCACAGAAACTGTATTTACTGGTTTCTGTTTATTTATTTTTTGTGGTATAGTATAGAATTTGATGTATCTATATATTTATTTATATATATATATATATATATATATATATATATATATATATATATATATATATATATATATATATGAAAAAATGGCAGAAAGGACCAGCACTCCGTGTTCCAAAAAAATTCAACGGTATATTCAAAAACTCACAGTGTCTCCAACGTTTCGACCCTCTTTGGGGTCTTTATCAAGGATAAAATGCTGTGTATTACAAATCTTTAAATACCCACAATCCCTCCACAAGTGACGCCCTGAAGTGACATCATAACCAATCAAATTATTCGATTGCATCGTTATATCATAGATGTGAAAACAACAAGTTGTTTTCACATCTATGATATAACGATGCAATCGAATAATTTGATTGGTTATGATGTCACTTCAGGGCGTCACTTGTGGAGGGATTGTGGGTATTTAAAGATTTGTAATACACAGCATTTTTTAAGAAAGATTCGGGGGTTTGGCCGCATAGTGGATTCAGTGCATCCCTAATATATAGATATAATATGTGGTGTGTATACTATTTCTTGTCTTTTTTATATATATATATATATATATATATATATATATATATATATATATATATATATATAACCATACAGAAAGCTGACGCACACTGGGATTTATCAAAAATGAAAACTTATTTTATTTGGATCTATATATATATATATATATATATTCAGCACTTGAATATATGATATCTTGATGTTATCCATGACTAGTCCATATAACTACACAAGCCCAGATAATATTAAAGGAAATGTAAATCCTCAAAATAAAATTGCATAGAGAGCTCTTCTAAGCAATTTAACAAGTCGCTGCTACAGTAATAATGTTTCCCCTCTGCCTCTCCATACATTTGCAGATATTAAACAGGTCATATAATGACTTTCAATCCACTGCACCACATGACGGCAAGTCTTGTGATGTTTAAAACTGACGTGAAAATGTTGAATGCAGTGCCAGGCTAAGAGGTAGTTGAGCCCAATTAGTAGTACAGTCGTATAAGTAGTTTAGAAGTAGTATGCAATTCTGATATCATTGGCTCTACAGTTTGATCCCCTTATTGTGCCAGATTGTGAAACCAGACACATCTATTTAGTGGATCAAGTTAATCGTTGTTCATGAAGAACCTAGAGGTTGTTTCAAGAACAACGAAAGTGATTAAAGGGGAACTATCAGGAAAATGAAAATTTAATATAAGATTCCTCATACTGAAGGAAACTTCTAAATACAATCAATTAAAAATTCTGTGTTGTTTCTAAAATAATCAGGTTTATCTTCACTATTCCTCTCTCAGCATCTGATGAATTAGATCTTACTCAAATAACTGATTCCAGCACAAATAAATATAACAAAATAACTGCCTTTTGCACAAATCCTGCATGTAGAGAGACATGATGTCTGGTGATTTTACTAGAGTGAGCTCTAATACATCTTCTAGGCAAAAGGAGCCCCCCTATAAGATATATTGGATCATTCATCTGACTCCCAACTCCTGAATGAAGACAGAATGAAGAGAAACAGATGCTGAGAGAGGGATAGTGACGGTAAACTTGATTGTTTCAGAAATGATGCCGAATTTTTGATTGATTGTATTTAGAAAGTTTCTTACCTCTGTATGCTGAAGCTAATATTACATTTTCATTTTCGCGATAGTTCCCCTTTAAAAATATCTCAAACTTTTCCTCAGGCCCTCTAAAGAAATTACAGTAGATTCTCCATTTATTGACTAAAGACTTAAGAAATAAATGAAAACGAAGAAAACATTTCTACATAACATTATCAAATTCACTTGCCTTACTGTGCTTACAATCTCTCTATGTTTCCGGTATGGCAGTGTCTAGCTTAGATATTTTTAGCCACTTCCAGACATTTCCGCTATATCTTGGTAAGTGCCAGTTGTTGACTGCCCACATGCATGCCCATTCAGCTTGGCTAATCCTACCTACCAAAAGGAGACCTGAATGGCACTGCATGGCAAGCAATTCTGTTTACCTCTAGTTTCAATATATATCTGTATGTTTTGTGTTGGACATACTAAGAAGAAGGTCCCGCCCTATAGAGCTTACAGTCTAAGTGGGAGTATGACATACACATGCAAATCGAAAGCAGAAGTGTACAGAGGTTTGGGCATTTGCCCTTAAAGAGCATGTAAAGGCAAAAAAATAAAATCCCATTTTCAGTGAAATTATCCCTTCATTTACTGCTGTGGATAGGAATTGTCTGACGGTCCCTAACTGCTGAGCAGGGAAACAATCATACTTATGAACAGCAGGGGGAGCCCCCGCCTTACTTCCCAGCCATGCAGAACTCAAGCAGCTTTGTTTATGATGATCCCTAAGCAGCCCAGACCACACTGAGCATGTGCACAGTCTTAGTCTTGCAAAGATGTTTAACAAAGTTACAAGATGGTGACCCCCTGTAGCCAACTTTGAAAGCATAAATTATTTGTTTGATTAGGCTTGTGGTGCAGTAAGTTCATGTTTATATTTAGTATACAAAATACAGCATTTCTAGCCTTATTCTATTTTAGGCTTTACATGCCCTTTAAGTGTCAGAACTGGACCAGACAAGATATGTTCTAGTGCTCCAAAAGGTTGAATCTGAGTTTTTCTTAGAGATTTAGAGAATGTTACTACTGATAGATTTGGGGATGGAATTCCTAAGGTAAAACACCACAGGTAGAAAGATTTAAGATGAGAGATGCCATTGGGTTTGGATGGTGTAAACTGTTGATGGTTCTGAGTAGGGTTGCTACCTGGCCGGTATTTTACCGGCCTGGCCAGTAAAAATTATGGTTGATCCCAATGGTTTTTAATAGGAAAAAAAAGATAAATATATAGGAAGGCAGGTATTTTTTTCCAGAAAAGGTGGCAACCCTAGTTCTGAGAGGAGCGGAGAGATGGCCTGGAACATACAGGAAGGAAATGTAGAGAAGAGTGAAGGGTTTTTGAATGTTAGCAGACAGATTTTATATGCTATCCTTTGCTTAACAGACAGTCAGGATAGAGAGTTTGCCAGTTTATGGTTTACTCCTAGGGGAGAGGATTCCAGCACCAGAATTCAATATTGATTGCAGTGGAGAGAGGTTGGAGTCTGGGAGACCAGTGAATAGGAGATTGCAACAGGCTAAGGGCCGGATTCGGGTTTAGCTATTACTTGTCAAAGAGGGGGCCTTGTCTTGTCAATATTATGTAGGGAAAAGTGTCAGGTTTTGGCTGTGGCATTAATATGTTTAGAGAAGGAAAGGGACTGGTACAAAATAACTGCCAGACAGCTTGACAAAATTAACAGGATTAATGGCCATGCCATCAGTGGTTTGGGGGGGAAGACCATGAGATCCATTTTAGCTAGGTTTAATTAGAGGCGGCATTGGTTCATCCAGTAGGGGATATCTCATGCCACATCATCATCATCATATATTACCACTGTCAAATGAACAGACACCAGTAAATAGATATTCAATATTCCTTATAAAACCACAAGCTCTTCGACGGAGAGAATCCTTGCTGTGTAAATTTTAGTCCGCATTTATGCATTTGCTCAGTCCATATGGCTTCTTAAATCCATTCTAAATGGTCTACAATATGTTGATGTCCCTCTAGGGACAATCCTAAGTGTTATTCCATTTCAGACAAGAACTTCTTCACTATTGCTGTTATCTTGCAGACGCACAATATTTGCTAAAATATATAATTGCTTGCATAGCTACAAACTGCTATAGTAATTTGACATCATTAAACTCAATAAAGTGCCCTCAGCTGTTGCCACTACGAAAACCACTATGTGGGTGTGGGGCGGTTACAATTTAATTAAGCAAGATATATATATATATTGGGGTGGATACTTTTAAGTTTGATTGCTGATGATTATAAAAGGCCACTCCTCGTGGGCTAGATGAATAGGATAAACGTTCTCTGCATGGTCAAGTTTTTTGTGTTCTGTCACATACCTACTTCCATAAAGGCTGGTGTGGAAAGGTATCTCATCTTCCCATCATGTTCATTGTCATTACTGCCCTTTCCATTGCTCTTGTGACACTAAGAAAGTGCAACACCAAATAAGCACTACATTCAACCACTTGCCTTTCTCCTACCCCTCTTTTCAATTTTCTTCTACCACTTTCCTTTCTTCTACCCCTCCTTTTTTCTTCTATTTAATTTTATTTCTCACCTGTTCCTATATTATATTACATTATAAGCTGTAGATGATGTCTTCTTCCTCCACTTACATGGTCTTTTGAACCCCAAATACAAATAAGTTAGTGGAGTGCGGGTTGAGAAATTCTTGATCCGCACCCAACCCTAACCCGCCCCCTCCTAACCCACCATTCCCCCTCTATTTATAGACCCATGCCCGACCAGCAGTGATGTCACAAAAGAGACGGGCGAGAGTCTATGGGGTAAATTTATCAAAGAGTGAAGTTCCGCCACTAGAGTGAAATTCCGCAGCTCTCCATTCATTTCTATGGGATTTTGAAAGGCGTATTTATCAATGGGTGAAAGTAAAATTTCACCCTTTGATAAATACACCTTTAAAAACCCCATAGAAATGAATGGGAAGTGGCGGAATTTCACTCTAGTGGCAGAACTTCACTATTAACTTCACTCTTTGATAAATATACCCCTATAACTTTAGGTGTCAGAAGCCGGCAGTGCTAGGTTTCAAGCGGGGAGAGCAGGAGAAGAACTCAACCCGGACCCGCCCTCGAACCGAAGATTTTGTGCAGGAGCCGGCCCGATACCACAGGTCCCACAGGTTTCGCCCCGGCCCGCACATCACTAATATAAGTGCATAAAAGTTCATGATATAATTCATCTTTCATAAAACCATAATTCATAATTTAATATACATATTGCACAAAATATATTTAGCGGCAACTGCTACTTTTCTACCCAATTAAATGTGTACCAGACTGCCTCTTCTCTAATTCTTTGTTCAATTTTGTGTCATCACATGCCTTGAGTAGTTATGGCAATCAATTACAGAGCCACATTACACGCTCATTAGCTTGTCTGAAGTGCAGATGTTGCCGTTCCCCTTATTTTCCATTCAGTGTGTTTCTCTTTCTGATGCAGAAAGTCAATTCATAAAGAGCTGCGTTTTTGTAGCTGGAATGAAAAACAGACTTGTTTCTTTGTGTGCAGAGTATCTAGTCCAATCTAGTTGTTCCTCCTCAGTACCTCCCAGAATCCTCATTGAGCTAATGGCTTAGTATGTTCCCTGAGAACTGGAATTTGCAAGAACTAGAGGCTGAATGTGACTCTCTCTTTAATTATAAGTCACTTAATCACTAGCTTTTATTGGGTCTTAGAATTGTATATGTCTGCTAAAGAGTGTTTCAATTTCAACATTTTTTTTTTCATTTTATATATATATTATTCTTTATTTAGGATAGTTAATGGCACATTGACATAAAATAAAATAGGGTCGGGGAAAAACAAAACATTAAGTTCAACATTAAATAAATGCAATAGGATTGTTTTGCCACCAATATGGATTTGTGCAGCTTAGTTACCAACAAGTACAAGGTGCCAGAGCAAGCGGAAATCCGTTTTAAAATGTTAATTATTTTTATAAAGAGAACTTTATGGGCAATGGCCTTCCCAGAATATGGAGCTTTCTGGATAACTCATCCTAAACCTGTATATTGACGATTGACATCTATGAAGATGTGTTCTATAGAAGAATGGGCCATCATGTTCATCATGCCTTGACTTTACTTTACAGATCATATTTGTGGGTCTAAATTTAGTACAGTTACTGTACAATTTTAATGTTTAGAAAAAAAAACATTCAATACAAATGTTGCAACTGTAAACAAATAGCTCTACTTGTAAAAACAAACCCTGGTAATTCCAGAATTTGAACAAATGCGTTGCTTGTGTTATAATTTTTTTTTATATTTGTACTCATGCTCTCAATTTCCATTTTCTTTTTCATATTTTTTTAAGAAATTGCACTGCTATCAAATTATGACAGTGGAACGGCTGAAACTCCTGAGACAGATGAATCCATCAGTGTAAGTTTCATGATTGTAGAAAGATTTATTGGAAATATTAATAATCTTATTATCAAACTATGTATCGGGAGATTCAGGCAGGTTCCTTCAAGTCCCTTTCGTCTTCATGAACCTATGGAGGGTAGCAGGTGCTTGCCAGTTAGTATCATCAGCAAATATGGAGACCGTATGGACATGGTTGGACTGAAGGGGGCTCTCAAACTCCCCTGGTGCGCCGCCGAGCGTGTGCCCCACCACCAAGTGTGCAGGCGCGCACTTAATTTTTCGTGTAGTCGCAGCAGAAAGCCGGTTGAAGATCGCGGATCTGGGTCGGCGGGGCCCACCGGGTTTTTTCCCGGTGTTCCGCCGGCCCAGTCCGACTCTGAGTATGGACAATGCCATCAAAGCCAATTTCAAATAACTTAGAAATCAAAAGACGATGGATTGACCCTTGACCTAATCCACTAACACTGAGCCAACTACGTTTACCACCATTATTTGTAAAGCATTGTTAAAGGTACAGTAACACCAAAAAAATAAAAGCTTTTTAGAGTAATTAAAATATAATTATTATTGCTCTGCATTGGTAAACGTTACGTGTTTGCTTTAGGAATACTTCTATAGTTTATATAAATAAGCTGCCATGCCAGCAGTCATTTAGGCTGAAAAAAAGAGAAAAGGCACAAGTTACATAGCAGATAACAGATAAACTCTGTAATAGCATACAATGGTATTCTGTAGGATGCGTCTGTTATCTGCTATGTAACCTAAGCCTTGAATGGCTGCCCCATGGCTACACAGCACCTTGTTTCTATAAACTATAGTAGTGTTTCTCAAGGAAACACACTAGTCTTACTAGTGCAGTGAAATAGTACATTACAGTTTAATTATTTTAACGCACTTTCATTTTTTTGGTGTTACTGTTCCATTAAACCTATCCCTTGTGTGAATAACATCAGCATCAGGCCCTGGACATTTAGTTTACCTACATTATATATTGTTTTCTTGCACCTCAATCAATCATTTACAAATAATGACTCTATTAACAGGTTTATCAACTAAGTAGAACAATATAAGCAGTTCAAACTCTCACCTTCTCCCTGTTTCCATCAACAAGTTTACTTAACTCTGATACCAAGGAGCCAACGTCCTCTTGCTTCGCCTTCTTACTGTTAAGACTTACTATTGCTGTTTAAATCAATTTACAATATGTTTAACTCTTTTCAGCAATCACCTTTCTAAATTCAGTTTCTGTATGCCTGATTGCTTTTATGCTCATGCTCGATTGACCCTGTGCTATTTAAAGTTTCCAATAACAAAGCTAACCCGAATATCTTAACTTTAATGTGTAATTTTTCCCCCTAGCAGTCTCAATGCTAATCTTTCCGTTAGACTGTTATACTTTCTAAGGCATTAGAATTTTAAAGAGACTCCATTTACAGTTTTTTTTTTTATTTAACCCAATCAAAATATTGTCTCAGTTAAAGGGGACTGCCACACAAACATAACTTAAAGGGATACTGTCATGGGAAAAAAAAATATTTTCAAAATGAATCAGTTAATAGTGATGCTCCAGCAGAATTTTGCACTGAAATCCATTTCTCAAAAGAGCAAACAGATTTTTTTATATTCAATTTTGAAATTTGACATGGGGCTAGACATATTGTCAATTTCCCAGCTGCCCCAAGTCATGTGACTTGTGCTCTGATAAACTTCAATCACTCTTTACTGCTGTACTGCAAGTTGGAGTGATATCACCCCCTCCCTTTCCCCCCCAGCAGCCAAACAAAAGAACAATGGGAAGGTAACCAGATAACAGCTCCCTAACACAAGATAACAACTGCCTGGTAGATCTAAGAACAACACTCAATAGTAAAAACCCATGTCCCACTGAGACACATTCAGTTACATTGAGAAAGAAAAACAGCAGCCTGCCAGAAAGCATTGATCTCCTAAAGTGCAGACACAAGTCACATGACCAGGGGCAGCTGGGAAATTGACAAAATGTCTAGCCCCATGTCAGATTTCAAAATTGAATATAAAAAAAATCTGTTTGCTCTTTTGAGAAATGGATTTCAGTGCAGAAGTCTGCTGGAGTAGCACTATTAACTGATGATTTTGGGGGAAAAAACATGTTTTCTGATGACAGGATCCCTTTAAGCTTTTTGAAAGTACTGAACACATAATATCAAGCAACTTTGCAGTATACATCCATTAAAAATGCAGACTTTTCATGATTTTTAATGGTTTCTGACAGTTCCCTTAGCCTGGCCCCCTGCTCTCCTGCTCATCTGTCTGACTACTTTGCTGAGCTGGCTACTGTTACTTTGTATCAACAGCCAGTTGTCTTTAGCCTGCATCCTCCAAACCCCACAATTGGTGGTGGGCTTCCATTATCTAGTTGCTCTAATTATTTCGCCACATGTAAATGTAAGTGAATATTAAAAACACTGAAAACCATCCTCAAGTGAAAAGCACTACCAGATCGGTTTACTCTTTCTGATGCCACAAGAAAATCCCCTTGGACACACTCAAAAATTCCTTCTTTCTTTTCCATGCAGAGCTCAAAAAAGTCAATGAAAATTAGAAGAAAACCTTGTGAGAGTGATTTTGAAGCCATGAAATTGATCAGCAATGGAGCATACGGGTAAGTTAATGGAGCACACGGTGGTGGTTGCCTTTGTGCTGTTGTCTTCTATATTTGTGCTTCTTTTAACTGTTTGAACCAAAAATCTTTAAATCCACCGCATTGCTCTCTGGAATGGAAGACTTGCTGTTGTGCTTGTTGCTTGTTGTAATTAGTGATGGGCGAATAAATTCGCCAGGCATGGATTCGCTGTGAATTTCCATGATTCACGAAAATTCGCCACACCAAAAAAAATTGTGATGTGTATAAAAATTGTCACACAATAAAATTATTTGGACGCCCATTGACTTCAATGCGTTTCACAAATTATTCTCTGTTTTGCAAATTTTTTCTCCGTTACGCAAATTTTTCGGCAAAGTGAAACGGGACAGCTTCGTCCACCACTAGTTGTATTGAACTGAAGGAGCTTTAAAATGTACCAGGAAAAAAACTTACCCCCTTCCATGAATAACAGAAATGAATTGGCTTTATGATTTGTAGAAATTAGGCTCTTCCCCCTCCACTTATAACAGTGGTTTTGGAACCAATTTTCTTTTTGTTGTTTGTTACTGTTATGGAAAAAGGCAAAATTAAAACCTTTTAAAAAAAAAACACTTTAGTCTACCAGGACAGAATTAGATTTAATTTCTCTCCTTTGAGATGCTTGTAATTAAATGAAAGGTTTGAATATAAGATTTACTTTCCATTGTTAGATTGCTGTATAATTGTACTCCGCTTTTGTTTGGTAAGCAGTCTCTGCTGGTTTATAGGTGACGCAGCCTATAAAACTATACATTCAAATATATTCACAAGTCATTTCATTTCATATGGGTGGTTCCTATTTTTGTGTAAGTGCATGTATATTTTATATTCCTTTAAAGGATATGTGGCAGAGATATATTGAACATCACTGAACAGAATACTGTATGAAGCAGCTGTGTTTTTTATTCATTTCAGATATGGGATACATTATCTGGAAACCCGTTATCCAGAAAGCTCTGAATTATGGAAAGGCCATCTCCCATTGACTCCATTATAATCATATAATCCAAATTTTTTCTGTAATGATAAAACGGAACAGGTATGGGACCTATTATCCAGAATGCTCGGGCCCCGGGGTTTTCCAGATAAAGTATCTTCATACCCTAGAAAATCAAATAAACCTAAAAAGCTGGTTTTGCTTCATATAAGGATTAATCAAATCTTAATTCGGATCAAGTATAAGGTACTGTTTTATCATTACAGAGAAAAAGGAAATCATTTTTAAAAGTTCAGATTATTTCATTATAATGGAATCTATGGGAGACTGGATATTGGGTTTCCGGATAATGGATCCAATACCTGTCCACTGTACTTGATCCAAAACAAGATTTATTAATCCTTATTGGAAGCCATACCAGCTTATTTGGTTTATTTAATGTTTACATGATTTTCTAATAGACTTTAGGTATGAAGATCCAAATTACAGAAAGATCAGTTATCCGGAAAACCCCAGGTCCCGAACATTCTGGATAACAGGTCCGATACATGTATATAGTATGTAAAGTACCCTCTACTGTGTATAAAGGTTTTAGAAGGCACTGAGGAGTTCATGTGGCCGAGGTCAAGTGCATTTATACAGGCACATAAATCTAAGACGACTATGGGGCATATTTACTAAAGGGCGAAGTTAGTAATGCTGGCGAAGATTTGTCAGCGTTACAGTTTGCAGATTTACGAACGGACGCAGGCGTTACTTCGCTAGCAAAGGAGATAGACGCTAGTGGTGATTCGCACTCTATGGAGAGGCGTATTTTCGCTCTGGCGCATTTTTGCTCTGGCGAATGGGCGTTACTCTGCAAATTCAGTAAAATGCGGATTTTACTGAACGTTACCTCTTTCGCCAGACTTGCCTTCGCCAGCTTAGACCAGGTGGAGTGCATAGGACTTCCTCAATCTTTAGTTACTTACATCTAATTTTTATTGGAAAAAGTTTCTAAGTCCAAAAATAGCTGGCGTCTTTTCCTTTTTTCAGAGTGACAGCCTGCAAATGTCCTTAAATTTTTTTTTGGGTAACCGGGTTCCCCCATACATTTCCTAACATATGGCACATAAACTATACACTGGGCTCATGTGTAGGGCATTATAACAACTCTATTTTATTTTATTAAGGTTCCCTGGACTTGTGTAATGTAATGTATTTGCTGCAACATATACGTCCATTCAACTTTATAATTTCCCACCTTATGTAAATTAGCCTGAGCGAAGACCTTTAACGAAGTTGCTGTAGGCAGAATTGAACGCTACTGGACGCAACTTCGCATTTTAGTAAATTACCGTTGTCTGAGCGAATTTTTGGCTGCGAAGTGTTGCAATGGCCATCGCTGCCAAATTTTTGCCGCTTAGTAAATTTACCCCTATATCTTTATAGTTTTTTAGTAGATGGTGGAGCCCAGGGAATGCAGGGGGTGCTAGTAGAGAGTGTAGTAGTGAGCTTGTATCTTTAAGTTATAAACGTTGAGTTCCAAAGTCAGAACGTTGTTAAGGTATAATTTCTTTCTAAAGCTTTATGCCATTTCAGTTACATTATAACCTGTAATAGGAGAGCACATCCCAGCCATGGTCGTCATTCCTTTGTAACCTTTATATAGAGGAGAAGAAATTGGTTTCTGAACTGATTTAGTTTCCCAAGATGCATAAAAAATATTGTATTATGCTGGCATCTTTATCTTAGCATATCAATCATTTTATCTTCTGTCAATATTTATCAGGAGTCTGTGACAGAAACGCACATCCTTCCCAAAAATGTTCTGCCGCTACGCTCGAAATAATCGGCATGATACCACTAAGATGAGGTGGAAAATGAATAAATAATTTTGGTGTTTTAGACCCTGCTGCCATTATATTGGATATATTTGAAGCCCAAATGGTTTGCATAGATAGTAGCCTTCATTTTCATGGGTGCCATATAGATTTAGTCTCCAAAACGTCATTTAAATTTGACACATTTCATGTTTTTGCATCGCCATTAGAATTCATCCCACCCCAGCTGGCAGGGAAGCATCTAAAGCTCGGGGATACGGTTCCAGGCTGTTCTGCTGAAGTAGCCAGATGCTCCAGGGCACCGTGGAAATATTCTAAATGTAATATAACCAGACTGAAGTGATATGGGGGCAAGTACGTAAGTAAGGAAGGAGTCTGGGCTGGGATCTGAGCGTCCCATTGCTGAGTAGATCCCTTGCCTTCTGCCTGTTCCAACATACTTTTGCAGTGCCAAGTAACTAAGGTGATGCATTTGTCTTGTTTTATGTATTTAAGTATTTAAGCAATATTTCTATTTTATAAACTCTGAGCACAACAGTGAACACAGGCGTGGTTACAGCCTTCATGAGCCGCATTATTTTGTGTGAGTTGGTATAAACTGGATTTACAGTCTAGAATTAGTGGGTTATTGTTCATAGCGAAACCATGATGAATAATTACTGGTGGGTACAGTGGCATCGTTTTACTCGTTCTACTGCCAAGAATGGTGCAATGCTTGTTCAGCACTAATCAACCATTGTAAGTCCTGTCCAAACAAGAAAGGTGTTTTCATCAATACGCAACCTGTAATATCACATGCCTCATCTTTGCAGAGAAAAATCAGGAACAAGGAAAGTGAACAGGAAGCACAATTATATATTTGATATATATATTATACTAAACAAAGTGAACACGAAGCAGCATTATATATATATATATATATATATATATATATATATATATATATATATATATATATATATATATATATATATATATATATATGTTATTTATACATTTAAACAAATATATATTATATATTAAACAAACAATATTTTAAAATGATTCCTTTTTTCTCTCTAATAATAAAACTAAGATATAATTAATCCTTATTGGAGGCAAAATAATCTTTTTGAGTTTGTTTATTTTTAGGATATTTAAGGTGTGGGGATCCAAATTATGGAAAGATCCCTTATTCATAAAATACCAGGCCTTGAGCATTCTGGATAACAGGTCCCATACCTGTATTTTGTGTTTTTTGTTGCATTTATAATGCAAGGCCTTGCCTTAAAGCTCAGCTTGTTGGTTTCAGTCAGAGGATTACGTGGTTATGAAATTCTGGGTATTCTAGTCTGTCCTCCGTCTAGATGGACTTTGGCTGTGGCCCGTTCTGTGAGAGCAATAATATAGTTGATGGCAGACTGACGGCTCATGGTATTTTTTTTTTGGAGAGCAGAGACCGTGGTAGTTTTACCTGCAGGGTAGGGTGCAACAAGCAGAGCTCTCAAGTCCCCTGATTTTATCAGGAGTTACCAGTTTTTTGGTTCTGTCCCCCCGGTCTCCCGTCACCCTGATGCATTCCCCCAATTTCTGATGATTTTCGGCAAAAATCTGATGTGATTATAAATTTCAGAGACATCATTGGAGTGAAGTGCAATCTGTTGGTTCTGGCAAATGCCAGAGGGGCTGCTGTAAGTTGCCGCAGAAAGTAACTATTTAGTGTGGAGGGGGGGCATTTTTGGCTCTGAGTACTTGAAATTACAGAGTCTATCTTGAACCCCATTCCAGATCTTGTAACTAATGAAGGGGCAGGGGGTGAGACTGCACCTTGGCCCAACCTCAAGGAACCTACTTTTTGGTTAGGAGAATGGCAGGTGTCAGTGGGCACACAGGGGCGCTGGGCCAATGGGGCAAGTTGAGAAATTCTCCTCAGGAGGCAGCGCTCCAATTTAAGAGCCGAATTTCCAGTTTTCAATTGCACTGACCTCCTGGACCTCTCCACCAACATTTTGGACAGCGCATAAAGGTGAATGCGCGAAGGGGGGGCGGCAGCAGCAGCAATTTGCCTCTGGCAGTGGAGAGGCCAGGATCACCCCTGTGAGCATAAGAGCTGGGTGGCGTTGGTGAGGGGAGGCCACTGGGGTTAAATTATCATTTTAACAATAAATATTCCTAAAGTTCTATACTTGAGCTTGTTGGTCCATTAGAAATTACAAATAGTTATCATAGGATAGCGGAGTACATACGTTCACTATTAACGAAACTTGAGCATGATATTCTGACACAATTTGCTTTCGGTTTTAATGTCTTATTATTTATGGTTTTTGAGTTATTTAGCCTTTTGATCAGCAGCTCTCCAGTTTGCAATTTCAGCAATTTGGTTGCTAGGGTCCAAATTACCCCAGCAACCATGCAGGGATTTGAATAACACTGGTGTATGAATAGGAGATGGACTGAATAGAAAGATCAAAAGTAGCAATAACAATAAATGTGTAGCCTTGCAGAGCATCTGTTTCAGTGAGCCCCCATTTGAAAGCTGGAAAGAGCCAGAAGAAGAAGGCAAATAATTCAAATACTATAAAAAAGAAAAGATGAAGGCCAATTGAAAATCTGCTTAGAATTTTAAAAAGTTAAGTTAAAGGTGAGAGAAGAGGAAAGAGTACAGTATAGGGCACAGTCTCAACCTTGATAAAGTGGGTTCTCCTGACTCCAACTGATTTTAATATTTCAACCTACCCCTGGTCAATGTATTGGAATTCTGATGGCGCATTTATTAAAAGAAGTGCAGGATAGAAAACCTTGGCATGGCTTGGCCTTTTGTATAATTGTGGGAAGATTAGGATATCTTTTTCCCAGTCTAGCAGAGTTTGGTAATTTGTCTACAAAGCTCTTGCTGTAGGGATGACTTTAATTATTGACCTCTTTAAGCAGCAGCTACTGCAGGGATCTGGCGGATCAAGAGCAGCTTTGTTCCTTAAGCAGCGCGGCACAATTATCTTTGACTGGAGTAACAAGCTTACAGTTGCTTTGTGCTACATGTCAAGAGGAGCATCAACCAGCCATGCTGTTACTACTTTGGTAGGAAATACATTCTAATACTTCTAGTACCTGCACACCCAATGGGTTAAAAATATTTTGGAGGCAAATGCAAAATAATTGCCATGATTCATGCATTCTTTTCTCTTCGGAATCAACATCCATTAGGCGTGCAGTTTTGTATGCAAATGGGAGAAGAATTGCAATTCATTTTCGGAATTTAGTTGAGGTAATCCGTGAAAATATTGCTCGCAGGCTTGTCACATGTGCGGGTCCCACTGGATGTGTTCCTCTCATGATTTTTAACTGAATTAAGCTGCTGTCGCTTTCTACATTTTTTAATTGTGAGCAATGGATGCTTGGATAAACAAGGGCTTTTTTTCCCAGAGTGCTGTTGTCTTCAAGGTTGCTTTCCATTCCGTCACTGCTACAATGTGTTTTCACAGGCATTTAAGCAGAACAATGCAAAGCGCAGTGCTTATTCCAAACGATGGTTTATTTTGCATCTCATTCCCACACGTTTTGTCTCGGAACATTTAATATCCAGATCAGCGTTGACCTTTGCAAGGAATGTGAAAGATACCGAACTGCTTGCTTTTATCTTGCCTGTACTTTGTAACAGTGCTATCTTGCCATCAGCTTGAACTGTGTTTAATCCTAATGTTCTCTCCCACTTACAGTGTGCAATTTAAACCAGGATCTGGGGATTCATTGGCTTTAAGAAACAGCCATACTAAAATACACCCCCTTTTATGTAAAAGTTTGCAGCCTTTAGGAATTTTTATTTAGATTTAGTTATAGTGTGAGGATTTGTCAATTACTGTTCATCACACTGTGGGATACACAAACCAATATGTGTTAGTGTAACACACATTTATAATTGGCAACACGTTCCATAGCATTATTATATAGATTTGTATAGAAATTGAACATACAAATATTGACAGTTGAAGGAGGTAAAGGGCTCCCTTGTCAATAGAGGTTACAGTCTAAAAGGAGAAAGCAGTAAGAGACACAAGGTATGGGGGTGAGCACTATAGGTGGCAGTTGCATGTAATATACTTTCAAGGAATTCTAGACTAGATGAGGTTATGCCTCATCTATGAAATATGCAAAGGTGATCATATATTAAGCACTTTCCAGTGATTCTGATCACTTACCTGATACCCCAGGCCGGTGCTTCTGTTTGCAAAAAAAACTACACTGACCTGGGGTACTTCTAAGCAAGAACCACGAAGCTGACACATGCACAGTGGTGCTTCCAGTTTTACTCTACTGCACATGCGCACCAGGCCAGGGTCGGACCTGGCCGGCCCAGACCCGCTCCCTGCACTCCCTCTCCTTACCTCCCTCCCTGACCCCGGGTCGTATGGTGGGGATTGGGTTTGGCCGTGTCAGAGAGGACATTACATTAGGGGGCCCGGGGGTTGGTGTGGGGGGCCCCTGGAGGCTGCAGGCCCTGGACCTTCCAGTCTAGCGCTACACCTGGTGAAAAGAAGGGAGAAGTAGAAGGCGAGTGCTTGCTCAGAAGTAGCCAGGTCAATGTAGTTTTTTACTAACTCAGATAAGAGTTTATAGACATTTGCTGCTGAAAACCTGATGGGAAATAGGAATGAAGTCCAGAGAATGGAATTGAAAGCAATAGCTTTTAATGTAACTAACTGCTGTGAATGTCTGGGTAATTAGTTGGAATTATACCCTTAAAGCCAGTGAAGAAACTGACAGAAGGCTATGATAGCGAGAGAGCTCCTGTTGAGGTGTACATGTTGCGGACAATCACTGGACAGGAATGTCCATTAACATACAGTTACTGTAGTTATCATGTGACTTCATAAGAATGAATGAGAGCAGGGGAGTAACTACAGATGAAGCAGACCCTGGGTGGCCCAGGAGGTATAGGACCCCATGAGGCCCTATTCATATAAAATTTCAATAAGTATTGGTAAAGCGTGTCAACCTTTAGACATTTTGGGGGTCTGAAAAATAACTTGCTGTGGGACCCATTAATATCTAGTTAAGCCACTGAATCAGAGTATTGGTGGCATCGTACAGAGCCTTGATAGATAGGTGTGTCTAGTTAGCATTGGGTTTGAGGTTTTAAACAGTGTATATTCAACCCCATAACTTAGGGGGTTACTTTGATTCTGCAACTCTGCTGTTCCCCATCTCCGACAGCCACAATGCAGTGAAAGTTGCTCTCCAACCTACTGTATTCAGAGAAGGGGTATTCTACCATCTGTATAATATCTCATAAGCTATTTCTGTTGCAGTTTCTATTACTGTCTTTTAGTGTAGCTTGGATGCTATCTTGAATAAGCATAATATCAAAGGCTAATGTGATACTATAATCTATAATTAGTAGAAATATTGGTATGTTTAGTTTATATATGTAATTTGAAGCGTTTGAACTTGATGGACTTCGGTCGTTTTCAACCCAACTTAACTATGTAGCTATGTATATTAAGGCAGTACACGTGGAGGTGCCCCCATGCATTCTCACAGATAGTTTTGCAACTTTTCTCTGTGGACTGTCACAGCTTTGAAAAACTTTTCATGCTCATAAATTTCCAAAAAAAAAAAAAAAAAGACACTCTTTGAAGGCATCTTATCCTCGTGTTCTAGTTCCAAACAGCCAGACTTTAGATCCAACTGCCAATAATGATGATGTTTAAAGTGGGTAATATTATCTTTAAATATTATGGAGGTAAACTGGACATTCGTGCTGAATCTAGTCCAGACAAAAACCATAATACTAATAAGCAATATTTCCTATTGCTCATTTTAAGAAAACCTTATTCTTGAATTCCTTCAGGTATGAAATTGGAAAAAATGAACCTTTAGTTTGTGTCCTGCAAAGTCAACCTTTAAATGTTTTATAGCTAAAATGATTATTTAGATTTCCTTCTCAGCCAAATGATGTTGGGAAAATACTAAAATCAAAATAAATAACTTTTAATTTGATATTTTAAATCATCCACATCTTTTTTTCTAAATGTTGTTCAAAATGTTAATAGTTTTTTCTGTGTAGAGGGAATTTCCAAGGCTTTCATTTCATGTTTTGCTTTAATCAGCCAAATAAGTCAATTACTGAAGCTAGTCCCTCTCTGTCCATCAAGGCTTGTCTATACTTCTCTTCTTTGGTGGTTTCATTCCTGTGGCTTTGCAGAGCAACAGCTGCTTGGAGAGCTCAGTTGGAAATTTGGCATAAAACCAAAGGAAAATAATTATTTCGTTGCTTTGTGATTTACTTTTTGTAGGCTCAATATTTTATTTCTATAGCCCCACTGAGTTGGATCGTGAGTGGGAAAAGCTGGGGGAGGTGTTTCTATTAATAATGTTTTTGTTCAATTCCTGCGATAATTTAGATGTAAATTAATTTCTCTGCCATTTATGATAAGTTGCTTTTCAAATATCAAGTTAACTGTTCAGAAGTAAAATTTGTTGTCTATTTTACATGCTTAAATACTTTGACTTTAATCAATAGAACTAAATATATTCACAGAGTTACAAACTGGCAGAGATCCCATTTGCTCACATTTAAATTACACAATTTGTGTATAAACTCTCAAGTGGAAAATATTTGAAAAATCTTGATTTATAAGAATAGACTTTACTTTTGTTTGAAATCATGTGATAACATATATACAATATATATATATATATATATATATACATATACATATATATATATATATATATATATATATATATATATATATATATATATATATATATATATATATATATATATATATATAGCAGCATGTATGTGATTCAGTAGACAGCCCTGGCAGATTGGTCTTTGTGTTACCGTAAATAGACTAAAAAATTAGTGCAACAAAAGTCCCTACAGAATCAAGCCTCAATTGAAATAGTTTGACTTTTTCGAAATGTCACTGTGAAAACTTCACTTTATCGAATAGTCACCCCAAAAACTCAAATTTAACAGATTATCGAAATGTTCAAGAATCCCGAAGGTAAAAAAATGTTCCAATTTTTAAAGGGACCATCTGCCATTTAGACCGGTTTCAGCTGGAGTTTTTCCGATTCAAATTTTTAGCAACTTCAGAGCAAAATAAATCTGGAAAAATTTGAGTTTTTTTTTTCCTTTAAAAAATCCGATTTTTCCCCTTTAAAAATGTAACCAGAAATATTTGAGGTTTAATAAATAGGCCCCTTAATATTTTTGGAATCATTGTACTTAAGAGAATACAACACAAACACATACTTCATCACACACATACATTTATATTATTGGAATAATTGTCTACACTCTATACAACCTGTCCTCCACTTCTGTTAACGTGAATGTTGATAAAAGGATCCGCACACACTTCTTTCTTTTGCAGTGGGGGGTCACCCCTTCACTTTATTTGTTTAATCACCACACCATCAACGTTTCGGGGGGGAAACACCCTCCCTTCATCCCTCCCTTGATCCTGATGAAGGGAGGGTGTTTCCCCCCCGAAACGTTGATGGTGTGGTGATTAAACAAATAAAGTGAAGGGGTGACCCCCCACTGCAAAAGAAAGAAGTGTGTGCGGATCCTTTTATCAACATTCACGTTGCTAGGGGACCTTGCCGGGTCGACGGAAGAACGCACCACCTCTGCAGGATCAGTGAGATTGGGTGTGCGGTAAGAAAATCACATTGCTCCACTTCTGTTACTCATGGTATGGTAATCATTCCACAATGTTGAACTACATGCGGATCACAGGTCAGTCATATACATACCAGGCTTCTAAAAGTAGATGATAAGACTTTCTATCTCCCAAATCTTAGCTCCACACCTAAGCTTTCCCTAGAGTCATATCCTGACAGACCTTTATTACCCCAGAGCTGGAAAAGACAAACTGCTTTTGGAGACCCATCTTTGAGCTGCTTTGAGACTGGCAGTAAATATCAATAATATTGAAATCCGTATAAGTGATAGTGATAGTACTTTAAGAACCCTAAATAAATGTTTCCACTTTCCACAGCGCCTGCTGTCTTGCTTTGCTCATCTTGAAGATTAGTTCTTATTTGTCCTTGTAATGTCTCTTCCTCTGGCACAAAGAATGTTTTATGCTTAAAAAAATGGGCAGTTTAAAAAAAAATCTATGCTGTCAATGTACTTAATTATAATGTTATGATCTTGTTTTCCCCCACTAGGGCTGTTTACTTGGTTCGCCATAAAGAAACCCGTCAAAGATTTGCCATGAAGAAGATAAACAGGCAGAACTTAATCCTCAGGAATCAGATTCAACAGGCGTTTGTGGAGCGAGATATTTTAACGTTTGCAGAAAATCCATTTGTTGTCAGTATGTACTGTTCTTTTGAGACAAGGCGCCACTTATGCATGGTCATGGAGTATGTGGAAGGTAAGTCATTCTGACATGTTTCAATGGGCTGCCTTTATTAGATTATGTGAGCTTTGTGCAGTTGACTCTAAAGTGAACGAATTAATAACTTTATCGCCATCAATCCAAAAACTATTCATTGCTATTAAGCAGAAAGTGGACGGACTTTACAGAGAACTCTTTTAGTTGGCTGTGCTATCTAAAACCCATTCCTTGTTGTTAATAAAGAACCTTTATAACCTCATCTTCAACAACGTGTACATTAGTAATATGCAGGTTGGGATTTTCCCGACCCGTGCCCACATCCGACTTCCGGGTTCCTTTTATAGACCTGCCCCATCTGTGATGTTGCAAAAGGCGCCGGGCAAGAAGGCTCGCGGCTATAAAGCTGGAAGCCAGCATTTGTAGAGGAGTGTGAGGTCGGCCCAAACAGCCCGACCTGTGGGTCTCATGGGTATCAGGCCAGCCCGCACATAACTAGTGTACATTGTAAGAGTGTTATACAGTGTAATACAGTGTACAGTGCTTGTGATATGCCGTATATGGAATAGGCAATGAAACTGACGCAAATAATAAAACCAGAAAAAAAATTATGGAGTCTCTTAATAGCTACAGTTTACTTCCTCTATGGTTACATAACCCAAACATGCAAAATTGTGCCTGAAGGAATGAGTAGTTGTGGCAGATCGAAGCTCATGGACAAACAGTTAACAGGACGTGAGAACTGAATGGCGGTTGTTTCTGCATGCTGATGCACCTTCAGACTTCCTCCAGGGTTTTCATTGGCCCATGCTCCGTTTACTTTGCACCATGCATGGAGAAAGAAAGGTAAAATCATTGGGGGTACCAAATGTTTAGACACCTCCAGTGCTTACCTGAGACCCTGGGCCAGTGCTCCTATTCGCTAAAAAGTGCACTGGCCTTCGTCACCATCTTTTTCTGCTTCTTCCTCCTTCTCTTCAGCCCCAGTCCAGTTGCACATGGACAGTAGAGTGAAAAGCCAAAGCAAAAAGCTGACTTTTCTGTCTGATGCACATGTGCCTTGCCCCAGGGCCAAAGAGAACAGTGATGAAACAGAAGATTGTTTTGCAGTGCTCCTACAGTAGTAGCCCTGGCCAGTGTAGTTTTTAGCAGACAGAAACACCAGCCCAGGATCTCATGTAAGTTATTATAATCACTGGGGAGGGACTTACTTCTGGCACCCCCCCAGTGATTTTAATTCCCTACTCCGTTAACCATAACAGATTAAACCATTGGATTGACAACAAGTGCACATACAGTAGCTTCTATAGGTGCAAGTACATGTGTGAATAATGGCTAGCACTTGTATGTTAGATTATTTTTTTTTTATTTGGTCCCATACAGTGTGGTTGAAATTCTAAACTTTTGGACATCCTATGGTCATTTTGTTGGAAAGCCCTGATAAGACCGAAAGCTTAAATGTAAACAATCATACAGATAACTGAATCATTCAACGTGCACTTAACTTAATGCGTCTGTCATGTCCATTTGTGCTTTAGGCGGAGACTGTGCCACCTTGCTGAAGAACATCGGCCCACTGCCGGTAGACATGGCTCGAATGTATTTTGCGGAAACTGTTTTGGCTCTGGAATACCTTCATAACTATGGAATTGTGCACAGGGATTTGAAACCTGACAAGTATGTATAAATCACATGTATTTATCACATGTCTATAGTTGGGTGGTTAATATAGGGATCATTTTGCCAGAAGAATGATATGGAAAGGGATTTGCAGGCGGTTTTTCACTTTCTATCGACAGCTGGAAATGCTGGAAATGCTTTGATGCTGGCGCAAGCAATACATCCTTACTTGCTACCTTATAAGTGATCTATTTTCATCATAAACAGAGTAGTGAAACATGCACCATGCAACTTCTTGAGTCCAGCTAAGGGTTTTAACCGATGGTCAAGGAACCCACAAGATTGGGATTTCTTTGGGCTTTCATGTATACATCATGCAGTCATTAAAGGTGAAATTGTTGTTCTTCTTGATTTATTTATGACCTTAGCGGGCAACCATGAGACAATGGAAGGGAATACACGGCCATTACCCTCCTAATAAAAGAAAGAATGAGTTTGCTTAGTCCGTGTGTTCTAAATCGGAATATCTTACCAGCCTTTAAAGCGTAGAATTGAGAGGACACAGTTATTCTATCAGTATGGCTTAGCTGCCTCATTGTGAGCGGAGAGCTTAGTGAGACGGAATAAAAGGGCAAACGACAGACATATACTGATTGATTAATTACTGGTAGCAGATATCAAGATGGGAAAATGAACGTTCGTATGGGAGCTGTGACTGACGTGACACTCGATGCCCAGTGTTGTACTGTATGTTTACTAAATAGGCAGCCTCTCAGAAAGAAACAAGAATATGATTTTTGTCTGAAATTTGTGCTGTGAATTCTTTTCGAAAAAGGGCAAATCAGGGTTGTTTGACTGTTCATCTTCCTTTTGGCTATGCTTGTTTTATTTGTATTTGAGCGGCGCTTTTCTCGCCCTCCCCATTCAAATGAAGGATGAATGTGCTCAGTGTGTAAGCAAAACCCATCAGTTTATCAATTTACTGCACATTAGCAGAAGGGAAGAAAAGGCTTGTCTGTTTCTGGCCCATTATTTATAATTCCTGTTTCCTTATTCTCCGCTACATTTAGCCTTTCTGTAATGCAAACCTAATCAGCCTGAGCTGCGTGAAGCCGACATGAGTGTTTGCTATGTATGTACTGGATTCATCTTATGGAAATAACTTTTTATTTTTTTCGTTCTACACTGAAATTTTAATATCTTCCAGGGTATTTAGGTGGCTGCCTCTGTGCCTTTTCGATACTAGACAGAAAATCAATCTTTAAGCTTGTAAACATAAGATTTCTGGATTATGGCAGCCAGCTTATATATATCACTTTGATTTGCAGCTTACTGGTAACATCCATGGGACATATAAAGCTTACCGATTTTGGACTTTCGAAGGTGGGCCTTATGAACATGACTACCAACCTTTATGAGGGTCACATTGAAAAGGATGCTCGAGAATTCCTCGACAAACAGGTCAGAACATATGGAAGGCATGGCTTCACTTTAGAATGAATACCCTTTCAGGTTGCTCTTCAATATATGAAGGGATACATATGTGATTAGGATCTAAACATTCAAGTCCCTTGAAATCAATGCTTAATTCTTAGCATGTCTTATCTAAAGCTACAACCAGGACTGAGAGATCGTTTGTTCAACATCTATTGATTGGCATAATAAGCAAATGTAGGTGGGGTGCAGTGAGGATGTGACCACAAAATGCTTAATGCTTAAAATGCCCAGAAATCCTCTGTGCTGAACTATGGAAGAGTGCAGAGGATTTCTTGTCTTTGTATGTAACAGTAGGGCTAGCAGACCCTGTGAATTCTGGGTGCTTAGGGAATTAGTGGCCTCAGTGGTGAATAGCCAAAGAAGCAGTTTCATTATATGTCTGCCACAAATGTCATTTTAATGGTGTTCGTTTCAACAACACTATCTTTACTGCAGGGGTCCTAAAATAAGGTTGGTGTAGGGCTAGAGTTTTTGAGGGTTTTTGCAGAGATTTTTGTACTTTTTACAGATCTTTGAAATTTGTAAATGAATTGGACTTAAATAAGAGGGGATGAGCTGGTTTTCTGTAACTGTCCTGTAACTGCTCCTGATCAAGGTGTTGCTGTACACTACGTGATGACAAGCCACCTCGGTCCTTTTATATAAATAAAAACCGTATCAAATGTTAGACTTGTGGGCAGAATCTTGTCTTGTCATACATGGGGGAAGTACAGAAAGTCAAGGGAATTGTGTTCCATTGGGCACATTGAATGGCCAGAACTAGTGGTAGGCACCTGTGTGGGCACAACCATTTTTGGAAACATTCCTCAGGTGTCCTACATGCACTGTACCCTGTAGATTCACCTGCGTTTGCCTCCTGGGTGGTGTAGACTGCGACCCTGTCCTTGGGTGCCAAAGCTTACTGGCCTGCCTCTGTAGGGCATTAGTTCATTAGGATGGTGCTGTTCCCATATGGAACACATGAAGTGATTAAAGGACTAGGAAATTTAAACTAAGAAGTAAGCTAGAAATGTTGTACATGTTTTTGGCTTCTGTACCAGCCCCAGGCAACCAAATCACTTTAGCAGTAAAGTCTCCAAAGATGCCCCAGTAACTCCCCATCTTCTTTTCTAATTTTCTGCTTGATAATTTGTGACAACCCCTAAGTTTAGCTTCTCAACAGCTGCTCAGAGCCCACTGAGCATGTGAGTGTCACAGACACTTTCCAAGATGGTGACCCCCTGTGACAAGTTTGAAGTCCTGGATCATTGCTGCTATTGAGAAGACGAAACTTTAGGCTGGTGCAATAAGTTCAGTGTATAAAATATGGCATTTTTAGCCCTATTCATTCTTAGGGTTTAATTCTCCTTTAAGGCCAATTTGAAGCAGGCCAATAGTGAAAGAAACCATTATCTGAAAACAAAGGTGCATGTTAAAATGGCTGCGTCCGACTGGTTGCATTAAGGCTGATACAACAATTATGGGGCAATATAATTCTTCATGCAAAACGTCTCTATATTGTTTTTGGCACGGTGCTCCCAGAATTCCTTTTCCTTATGTTCTTGCCTATTTACACAGATTGCTATGCACCTAGTGGTGACCCACTAGCTGAGATCTTTCACTGCATTCTGTGAAACGTATCCCAATATAGTTTTTTATTGTAAGACTGATGAATAAAAAGCCGCCTTGTGACCGAGGGACGAGTCTCTATAGAGTACTTTTGGAATTTGTGATGCATTGTACAATTAAGGGTGCTAAAATCTTAGTTGTGGTCCATTTCATTTTCTCATGCCTCATTACCGTTTGTCTACAATCTGTTTACTCTGCAATGGCTTGGATACATCCATCTGAAATGTAACATGTTCTGATTTATCTGCTCTTTGCCATGGTTCCTCTATGTGTTCATTTTATCACACCTAAAATAAACATCTGTTCCCATATAAAACGATAGTTCTTTATCCGGTGTATTAAACTGTGTGTTTTCATGGCTTTTGCATGTAAATATATCAATGACAAGCGCCAGGGATAATGACAGTCAAGAACCATTTATCACATAAAACTGAAAAATTAAAATAGTGAGGAAACCTGTAGATAATGGATGTTTTGTTTGCCTTTATCTGCCCAGATCATGTATAACCACCCACTGCCCCTGTGTATTCATCCTGTAATTAAGCAGCACAATCCCATCCATCAAGTCAGAAGTCTCTGCCAGCCTCAGTCACGGGCACAGAGAAATGTTATTTTTAGAACCTGGCTTTATTTTAAAGAGGTCAACAGAACCTTCAGTGTGTGAAATAAATTTCCTGTCCCCTGTGTCAGATAAGTGGTAGAACTACTACTAGTTCAGCAAAACAGGGATGGAAACTGTTGTCTACCCTTGGTTAAGGGGCTGTTCATCTTTGTGTTAACTTTAAGTATGATATAGAGAGTGATATTCTGGGACAATTTGCAATTGGTTTTCATTTTTTATTATTTGTGGTTTTTGAATTATTTAGCTTTTTATTCAGCAGCTCTTCAGTTTGTAATTTCAGCAATCTGGTTGCTTCGGTCTAAATTACCCTAGCAACCATGCATTGATTTGAATAAGAGACGGGAATACGAATAGGAGAGGCCTGTATTGAAAGATGAGCAATAAAAAATAGCAGTAACAATATAAAAATATAAATGTAAACAATACATTTGTAGCTTTACAGAATATTTGTTTTTATATAGGGTCATTGACCCTCATTTGAAAACTGCAAAGAGTCAGAAGAAAAGGAAATAATTAAAAAAAAAAACAATTGAAATGAAAACCAATTGAAAAGTTGCTTAAAATTGGCCATTCTGTAACAAACTAAAAGTTATCTTAAAGGTGAACTACCCCTTTAAATGGTTCATTAACTTGAAATGAAACTTCAGTATGATGCAGCGAGTAGGGATGGGCGAATTTGACCCGTTTCGTTTTGCCAAAAATTCTCTGCCAGCGAAATGTCGCAGACGCCCATTAAAGTCTATGGGCGTCAAAAAAATGTTGTCGCGCGGCAAATTGTTTTGACACGTCTTTTTTTTTTATGACGCACGCCACCATACAAGTCTATGGGCGTCTTTTTTTCGGCTAAAAAATTCGCCCATCCCTAGCAGCGAGGACAGTGGTAATTATAATAATGCAATAATAACTATAGTCTCAGGATAAATGTCCTTTTTGCTTGTGGGGGTCAGTGAGGCCAGTTGCAAATTTTCTCAAAATATCTCTGTCAATGTCCTATTAACCATACCTCCCAACTCCCTCTTTTGACAGCTCAACCCGCAGTCCTGTGTTTGTACTGGAAAGTCCCAATTTCTCTGCACTGAACAGCCAAAAATGTTTCTAACTTAATTGGCTCTTGGCAGAGAGCCCAGAATAGATACTTAAGACACATTTGTAACAGTTTTGTCCCTTGGGAAACGTTAGACTCAGCTTAAAGGGCAATTCACCTTCATTAGTAAACTGTAATAATACATAAAAACTACAGAAATGTGTTCAAACTTTCATAACCTGGCAAATTATCTAAAATGAACATGGTAATTAAGGGGTGTGGCTGCAAAAAACGATGTGGCCAAAATTTTTTGCCATGCTCCGCACGACCCAGTTTCCAGAATGTTGGGAGGTATGCTAAACATTAATTTTCATGTTAAATACCCTTTTAAAGGAGAACTAAACCCTATAAAAGAATATGGGTAGAAATGCTGTCTTCTATTTAATGAACTTACTGTACCAGCCCAGAGGTCTAGCAGCCCTATAAGAAGAATGATCAAGTCCTCATATCTTTGGAGTGTCAGTGACTAGAGTCCTGCGCGGGTCCATTTTTTGGAACCCCTCCCGACCTGTACCTGCAATCTGCAACCCGGACCCTTAACCCACATTCTTACCCGCTTGGACCTGCTACCCGACCCGCAAGTACCTTATCCGCAACCCAGACCTGTGACCCGATCACCATCAAGAATCAGGAAGTACTGTCATTGTAAAACGGAAGTGACCTCATCAGAAGTAGCCGTGATCAGAAAAAAAGGGATTAAAACAGGAAGTGCTGTCATTGTAAACCGGAAGTGACATCATCGGAAGTAGGCATGATCAGAAAAAATTAGTAAAAATCACTATTGAGATGACTTGCGGCGCGACCCGCAGAACCACTGACTCGCGTCTATACCCGCACCAGGAACTTCTACCCGCATCGTGCAGGGTACCACAGGTTTTTGCGGGTACCGACCCGCTGCAGGACTCTACCAGTGACACTGCACATGCTCAGTGTGCTCTGGGCTGCTTTTGAGAAGTTAAGATTCACCTATCATGGAAGCTGATGCTATAGGGCTGATTTTGAATCGGTGACAATGAAGAATGCACTTGCTTCTATGCTTCCATGTAAGGCCGCGGTCCCTAAGATTATGAAACTGACAGCAGCCCAGAGAATGTTCCGTGAATGAGCAGTAAAGAAAATATGGTGGTACTGAGAGACACAGGTCATGGACTGGTATAAAAGCCCAGTATATAAACAATGATATTTGTATACCCAATCTGTCATAACGAACATACCATATTATGCACAGTTTCTTTGCTAAATAATGCTATTTGTTTGTTTTTTTTTTTGAAAATACAATAAAAAAGTTAAAAAAAAAAAAAAAAGCCCAGTATATATGTTTGTGTTTTGAGCATTTTCCTTTAAGTTGTAGTTCTCCTTTAAAGAGTCAGTGTTGCATGTCATTATTGCTATAATCTGTCTATGGTACTTTAAACTAAACATTTGTAAAATTACATGAGATTAGGGAATTTTGGAAATAAATGATAGGTACCAAATATCAAATCAGAAAAACCCAAAAGAACCGACACTCTAACTACAGTAAGAGGCAGATTTATCAAGGATCAAATTTTGAGTTCATGGCAGTTTGCAAAAACTCCTATAATCTCCCATGAACTCGAAATTTGAAAAAAGACCAATCGAAATTTTTCAAAAAGAAAAATCTAATTTTTCCAATTAGAGTGAATAGGATTGACCCGCAAACTCGAATTGAATACGAATCCAATTTGATTCGAGTTTTTTCACCAAAAAAACCCTCTATTTTCAGGATATCTCCAAACAACTCCAAATTGATTCCAGGATGTCCCCCATAGGCTAAAACAGCAATACGGGAGGTCGAATTCAAATTCTTAAAGGGCCAGTACAAGATACATTTCGAAATTCAAAATTTTTTAAAAACTCAAATCAAATTTTAACCATTTCCTAGTCGAATTACACTAAAATAAACTTGAGAATTAAAATTTTCACTTCAACCCTTGATGGATCTGCCCCTTAGTCTTTGTAGTCATTCTTTTATTTCATTGGCTATTATTCATTTCATAAACCAAACGAACAAAACCATTATCAGTTTAGTGTTTGTTTTGCCTCTTATTCCTACAGTTTGAGTCCATTTGTATGTTTGTTAGTGCCCAAAAGTGTTATTGCAACAGCTAGTAACGTCACTCACATCCCAACTTGAAGTTAAAATATCTTGCATAACTTGATCCTTGAATGAGTGCTGTAGATTGTACGACAAGAAACGATAACAATTGTATGCTATAGTTAACTGTAAGTTTCCTTGTTCTTTGTAGGTCTGTGGCACCCCTGAATACATTGCTCCTGAGGTAATCCTACGCCAAGGTTATGGGAAGCCAGTCGATTGGTGGGCGATGGGAATTATCCTGTATGAATTTCTTGTTGGCTGCGTACCATTTTTTGGTGATACGCCAGAGGACCTGTTTGGCCAGGTTATAATTGGTAAGTTTAAATCGGAAAGCAGGCGTGCACTGAAGACTGAAATGAAGGATACCATATGTGGAATGAGCCAAATATCAAATCAGAAAAACCCAAAAGAACCAGTATGGGGCAGATTTATCAAGGGTAGTGGGAGTTTGTAAAATCTTCCATAATCTCCCATGAACTCGAAATTCGAAAAAAAGACCAATCCAAATTTTTTTTTACAAATCACATTTTTCAAATTCGGGTGAATGGGATTGACCTGCAAACTCAAATCGAATTTGAGTTTTTTCACCAAAAAAACCTTGATTTTCAGGATGTCTCCAAACAACTCCAGATAAATTGATTCCAGGGCGTCCACCATAGGCTAAAACATTAATTTGGCAGGTTTAAGATTTGTCTGAGCTTGTGTCAGTGGCACATTCAAAGTAGCAGGTGATGCGGGCGCAGTCTGGAGAACCCCCGGCATCATAAGGTCTTTAAATATAGAGCACTAATAGACTGTTCATTGCACCTTGCCCTGGATGGGCCAACCAAGTTACAATTGGTGCTCGGTTCATTACGCACTTTGCACTCCACCTTCAATAGGTGCACTAAGGTACCCTAAGGAATGATGTTCTGAGCTCCAACACTTCCCATTATGCACCGATGGGCACCAATCAGTCCTTCCTGCCCCTTGTTCTTAATCGAGCGCAGAAAGTGACTCCAACAGTGGCCTAAATGAATCGCAATGCCGCATTTACGCGAAATACACACACACACGTATCACTCACATGGCGAATGCAAGAAACAATACCAAATTTCAAAACTATTAAGGGCAGTTGTATCCAATTTGTGGAGAAATTGCACAGATCTTAATGCAGCAATTGTGTTAGGCACAACTCTCCCTGGCAAGTGTAACAATCCCGGGAATACTGGAGAAAATGTTACAATATGGGACTGCGCTCAAAATTGTACCTTGCTCACTGCATTTGAAGTCATAAATGACCCCCAAAATTTTTGAATAGAAAAAATACTGTTTTATGGTTTACTTTTAAAAATGGCAGAATTCCTCCTTTGACTTCTTTCAGTGAGGGTGATGGCACGCAAGAAGCTTTGTCACCTGCAGGAATTTGGGCTTCCACCCCAGATGGCAAAATGACCCCCCCCCCGTGGGGAAAAAAATGTTGAATTGCATAATCTTGCAAAAATGCCTTTCCAGCTCTTTACTTAAATCTGATTTCCAGTTTTTATAATCTTTATTGGCTGACCCTCTTCTTGTTTAATTGGCTGCCGGTTCTTAGGTTTCCTTGGCAAAAAAAATAGGGATGCGCTGAATCCAGGATTTGGTTCGGGATTCGGACAAATCCTTTGGCCGAACCGAATCTGAATCCTAATTTGCATATGCAAATTAGGGGCGGAAGGGGAAATTGTGTGACTTTTTGTCACAAAACAAGGCAGTAAAAAATGTTTTCCCCTTTCCACCCCTAATTGGCATATGCAAATTTGGATTCGGTTCTGTGTTAGGCCGAATCTTTCGTGAAGGATTTGGGGGTTTTGGCCGAATTCAAAATAGTGGATTCGGTGCATCCCTACAAAAAAAGAAAAAAAAAGAAAACCGCTAAATAAAACCCAATGGAATGGAGTTTTCTTAAAAGAGCGAGTGTGATAGTAAATAATGCAAAAGCAGGAGAGGAAACAAACTGCACAGATTGTTAATGGCTTCACAGAGGGTTATTACAAAGTAATGTTATTTAAATAACAGATGTTCTTCTTTCATTTAAAATTCAATAACCTTTTCAGGTCTGAACCTGCGGGCTGACCCTAAGTACCATTACGCAGCTTGTGGCAAAATGAAATGATAATTAAACAAAAATCCCTCTTTCCCTACCTGCTGTTTCCATGAATTTCCCAACGGCACTAAAGGCTAGGACTGTGCCAGCAAGTTACACATCATAATGGCCTTTATGTATCCAAATGCAACGGCACTCATTTGCCAGCCTAGTCCATGGTAAATATTTAGCTGTATTTTCCTTTGGATTGTCCAAACAAAAACTATAAATCTATATCTTGGGGACTGGGGTTTTCTGCTGTATATGGAATGGAGAATTAACATGTTTTAATCAAGACAGGCAACTAAACCTGTTCTCCATTCAAATACCTTGCAGCAGCCATGCATATTCATGTTTTACTCTCAAAATCCTATTTAACCTGGCTCAAACATTGGTGCCAAGAGAATGTGCCAGTAATTCATTATTCAGGAGGTTTCATGCAAACGACTATTCACATATATTTGTTTGCAAATATCTCTCTTATGTACAGAAAGAGGGAGCTGAAGTGAATCAGTACCCCATTCTGCCTGATACAGGTTTAGTATCTATTATCCAGAAAGCTTGGGACCTGGCGTTTTTCCGGATAATGAGTCTTTCTGTAATATGGATCTCGGTACCGTAAATGGCATGTAAAGGCAAAAAAATAAAATCCCATTTTTACTTTCTTTAATGAAAAAGAAACCTATCTCCTATCTCTTAATATACTTTGATCAAAACGTGTGTACCGTTATAAGAAACCTGACTGTATGCAGTGAAATTCTCCCTTCATTTACTGCTGTGGTTAGGAATTGTCAGACGGTCCCTAACTGCTCTGCAGGGAAACAATCATACTTATGAACAGCAGGGGGAGCCTGCTTTACTTCCCAGCCATGCACAACTCAAGCAGCTTTGTTTGTTTCCCTGTACAACAGTCGGTGACTGTTTAGAGATTTGTTTTGGATTTTATTTTTGCCTTTACATCCCCTTTACTGTTTCCAACTCCAACTGCAGGGACAAAGATCAGAGGCAGATTTAAACAGATAAACTGTGATTCAATTTGGACGATTGTTTTGCTGCAGCCACTGGTTCTGCAGAGTTGGAGAAAATTTGTATTAAACAATACAAAAACTATAAAATCCACATTAGATTACATGACAACACAGGACCCAGTGCAGTCTGTATATTCTGATTATTAATCAGTTTTGCTGTATTGGCTTCTGGCAGATATTATTTGTGTTGTTTTGATCATTTATGACAATCCCTAAGCAGCCCAGACCACACTGAGCATGTGCACAGTCTTGGTCTTGCAAAGATGTTTAACAAAGTTACAAGATGGCGACCCCCTGTGGCCAACTTTGAAAGCTTGTTGTGCAGTAAGTTCATGTTTATGTTTAGTATACAAAATACAGCATTTCTAGCCTTATTCTATTTTAGATTTTACTTCCCCCTTTAAATATACTAAAAAGTAAATAAACCCAGGATTTTTTTGCCACCAGTATGGATTCATGCAGCTTAATTACCATCAAGTAGAAGGTCCTGCTCTATAATTACAGAGAAAAAAGGAAATAATTAAATATGGATAAGGGCTCCTATACCTGATCTCTAGAAAGTGAAACCATAAGAGAGGCCACTGCTGGTATTAACCAGGGGCATAACTATAATAGAAAGCAGACCTTGCAGCTGCAGGAGGTATAGGGGCTCCATGAGGTCCTAATTTATATACAATTTAAATAAATATTGGTAAAACTGGTAACCTCAGAGCCTGAAAAATTATCTGCTGTGGGGCCCAGTAATATCTAGTTACGCCATTGGTAGTAACAGTTAAAATATAATTTAGGAACAGCTTAGACACCCTTGTATATACTGGCTCATGTCCTTCTGGCATAATAGGTTTTCCTTTATTTACTTTACCACTTGTAAATGTATTATGACGCATAAAGTAAGACTATCTCTAAGTACTGCTTGCTCGCATCTGCCGTATGCTTTTCTTTTCTCTGAAACCAATCCAAAATAAAGGCCGTTTTGAAACTGTCAGACCTACAATAAAAGTTTACAGCTAATAATTAATGAATGTGACCCCTTTAGTCGAAATTTCGCTAAATGGCGAAAATGAGCCAAAATGCATTGGAGTCTATTTTTTTCACCCATTAGTCTATGGGCGTAATTTTCTCAGCCAAACTTGGCGAAAAATGTCCATTGAGACAGCGGTATTCAAGCTTACCGTATTTATCCTGAATGCCATTTGTTTCCTATTATGCATATGTATTATATTTATATATTCATACATTATTTGGAGCCCTGAAAATCCACTTTATTTAATTTATAAAGCAATTGTTGGCTCAGTTAGTTATTTTCTGCTTTCAAATTCTCTTTTTGTGATAAGCTCCATCACTTCTACTAAGTTTCACATCTGTATACCATATTAAAGCATAAACAAATGCCCTCCAACACAACATTCCTGTTCCTTTGCTATAAGACAATCAGGAACCACATTTTCCTCTTTTTTTTATTCAGATGAAATCAATTGGCCAGAAAAAGAAGATGCTCCACCGTCTGATGCTCAGGATCTGATTACATTACTACTCAGGCAAAACCCACTGGAAAGAATGGGAACAGGTAATCTATTTCCTATATATCAATGTCTCGACCAATACATAGGAATGTCTTATTTACGTGCACATGAAAGGAATCAGTGGAGAGGTCAGACAATCTTTGGCATCATTCAACTTGGAGCTCACTACTGTTTTGACAAATTTGGGACATTTCAGGTTGGAAAAGGGACAGATGTTCAAAAAATTCTTTGACCACTGTGTTCCGATAATGCTAGACCCATAAGAGGAATATAAGAATATAAGAGCAATTTAAGGTAGAACCAGTTGGCTGCTCCCAGTCATCTATAATGACTTTCACAAAGCACCCCTATTTTTGTACACTGCATTCAGTGGCATAACTGGATATTACTTCTCCCCACAACCAATTATTTTTCAGGCCCCTAAAATGTCTACAGGATGACCTGTTTTACCAATATTTATTGAAATATGAATTGGGTCCTCATGGGACCCCTATAACTCCTGGGCCCCCTGCAGCTCAGGGTTTGCTTCCTCTGTAGTTATGCCCCTGATTGCATTCCTTCAAAGTGGTATTGCCACAGGTCTCTGTGCTCTGAAATGGAGCAGCTGCCCCATGAATACATCACTGCCTGCATTTGACAGCACTGCATTCATGAGTGGGGAAGCGGAACTGCATTTAAAGAACCCGTAACATCACATTTTTAAAAAAAAACAAAAAAACGTTCGTATACATTTTAAAGTTTAATTTTTATCTGGCCCAAGGTTCAGGGTCCAAAAGCACTAAGGGCACTCTCTCTTCCCTGCCACTGCCATAACAAGTCAAAATGATTGTAACACTGGGAATCGTGCTGTTTTGGTTAAAGGAGAAGGAAACCCAGTTGGCGCAAAAACCCTCCCCCCTCCCCCTGTGTTGCTTCCCCTCCCTCCTCCCCCCTGGCCTACCTGTCCCGCTGGGCAAATGCCCCTAACTTGTTACTTACCCTTATGTGCAGGTCCAGACTACGGAGTTCACCGACACCATCTTCTTCCAAGCGATCTTCTTCCTGCTTTGACCGGCGCATGCGCAGTAGGGGCATTTCGCCGGTATGGATCTACTGCGCATGCGCCAAAAGTCACGAAAACTTTGTGACTTTTGTCACATGCGCAGTAGATCCATACCGGCAAAATGCCTCTACTGCGCATGCGCCAAAACGCCGGTCAAAGCAGGAAGAAGATCGCGTGGAAGATGGCGTCGGTGAACTCTGTAGACTGGACCTGCACATAAGGGTAAGTAACAATTTAGGGGCATTTGCCCAGCGGGACAGGTAGGCCAGGGGGGAGGGGGGAGGGTTTTTGCGCCGATTGGGGTTCCTTCTCCTTTAAAGTGCAAGGAAAGTAGAGGATGGGAGTCAGAACAGACTCACTGCTGGCTACTCATATCAACCAGTGGCAGGTATTAGGGTTATAGTGTTTTGATTAAATACTTCCTGAGGCTTCCTCCATCAGAAAAAATGAACAAAAAAACAGTGTTGTACTTGGCAAACCACTCATGTTTTACGTGGTGCACTCCAGATTTTCTGTTCACCAAGGGATTCAGATTGTTGCATTTTCTTTGTTTTTAAGCTGTTTTCAAATGGCTGCTTTTGTGGCTGTGAGCAGGAATCCGAGCACACATTCATTTCAGTGTTATCCTAACAAACATTTATTTCACTGTTAGAGGAATAGATGGTTTAAGGAAGGGTCCTTTGGAATGATTGACAACATCCCCTCATTGGCCCAGCTCATTTAGCCCTGTGTTCAAATGGAAGCCGGATAGCTTCTAGGATTGCGGATTAATAGATATATAACTATCCTACCAAAAATAATTTGACACACTACCCAGAATTCATTAAGCAGCAATTATACGAGCGCAGATTGAATCTTAACCAAATGATTCACAAGTGATATTCATAGGGTATGACAGCCTAATTTCGTGTTGTTCTGTACTCGCAGTCTGCCCTTGACCTCATGTGCAACAATCTTAATTAGTTCACTTTCCCCGTGTTATTTTGTTTTTCATGTCAGAATGTCAAACTGAGGTTGTATTTATCACCATTCACATCACAATCCATTCTTGCTCAAGCGTGCTCACCAGTCTCGTGGAATTCTTTAAAGGGCAGAGATGCTTGACAACCAGGAAGAACATGGTTAACAATCAGGATAAACATGTCTAACCATGTGTCACCAGTATAACGAACTGCCTTTACACAAGCCGTAATAATGCCGCAGTTTCTGCCCTTGAATACAGTATCTTAAATACAGTGATCCTTATTAGTCTTTAGCCTCACATTCCATTTTCGATAACGCTGATTAACTGGGATATCCATATACCTTTTTTAAAAACCTGTCAATCCCAGCTATAATGAAGAGACTTCATACTGAACCATATGAAATGCTGCTTTGTAGGTAATACAGGACTTACATTAAGGCTGGTGCCACACGGGTCTAATTCTCGCTCTGCGGATAAACGTAGTCTGAGAATCAGCCAATCCACTGACCTCTGTTCACTCATAAATCTGCACTAACAGGCACTGTATCAGCCTGGATGCACATACTCTGAGTGGATTTCAGGATGGAAATATCATTTTTGCTCCTTGTGTCTGCACATAGGTTGATGCAGTGCCTGTTTGTGCAGACATAGGAGCCGGAGCGTAACAATAGGTAGCTTATCCCACCCACATATATTGTTTGCTGGCCCCAAAAATGGTGCAGGAGCACTCACGTTCCCCCCCCCCCAGTGCGACATCCCCTTTTTTCGCAGAGTTTCACCGTGGAAATGATGCCCATAGACTTCAATTGGGAAAAAATGTCATGGTCAATTTGTCGACCATCAACTTTGTGCATTTTGGTGAATTTTCGTCATAGCGAAGCGTATCAAATTCACCCATCCCTACACCCTTACGCCAGCATGTGGCAGGGCTGACATGCACTTCTTGGGGTAATTAGCGTTGGGTAGGCAGGTAAGCGTAGGATCGTGAGCTTAGAGACAGGGACTCCAGGGCTTCAGACAAAACACAACGGCAACGGAAAACACAGTTCAGCAACTTCACTGCAAAACATTCCGGGTATAGTTCAGCAACTTCAATGCAAACATTCTGGGTTTTCCCCCCTCTGAGCTCTCACCATCCAGGAAAACTCTCACCCTCTTAAACTTGAGCATTTAGGCTTCTCACTCAGCCCTGCTGGCTTCCTCTCCTAGGACTCAGGCTCACTAGCCTCTGCCAGTCCTTTCTCCCCCTCCACGGATTTAGGCTCACCAGCCTCTGCAACACTCTTGCTGGCAGCAAGACACCTTCTCAGCTCACCCCAAATTGCTCCCTTCAATCACATCTGAGATGGGGCAGACACAGGTACATAAATTGGTGCAGCAAGCCAGGTAGGGCTTGAGTTTTGTTAAAGGAGAAGTAAAGCTATCGAAGCAGTTTATTGCCAATAGATTAGCCACAATAGTGCAAGCTATAACACTATATTTATTCTGCAGAAAGCTTTACCATACCCAAGTAACCGCTCCAGACACTGTCTCTGTTTGTTTAGGATAGCAGCTGCCATATTAGCTTGGTGTGACATCACTTCCTGCCTGAGTCTCTCTGCTCACTAGATTACAGCAGGCAGGGGAGGAGGGAGGGGAAGAGGAGCAAACTGAGCATGCTCAAGCCCTAGCCCTGGAAGTTAATGCTGAAAACAGGAAGTCTGATACAGAAGCCCATGTGTACACAATAGAAGGAAAGAAATGCCGAGTTTCTTTTGACAGAGGACTCAGAGCAGCATTACTTTGAGGGTTTACTGGTGTATTTATATAGACCTTTCTGATAAAGCTTACTTAGTTTTAGCCTTTCCTTCACCTTTAAGGCGAGATGTGGGTCCAATTATATCTTATTCCTAGTTCCCCCTGGTATATAATTAAACGGGTTTTTCACCAATGTTTAGTACGATGTAGAAGGTGATATTGTAAGATTATTTGCAGTTGGTTTTGATTTTTATGGTTTTCGTTAAATTATTTAGCTTTTATTCAGCAACTCTACAGTTTTCAATTTCAACCATGCATCCATTTGAATGAGAGACTGGAATATGAATAGGAGAGGTCTGAATAGAAATTGATTAACAAATAACAATAGATTTTTAGTCTTACAGAGCATTTTTTAGATGGGGTCAGTAACCCCCATTTGAATGCCTTAATGAGTCGAGACTCGAGAGGGAAGAAGGTGATAATTCAAAAATTATAGAAAAAGAAAAAAATTAAGGCCAATTGAAAAGTTGCTAACATACTAAAAGTTAAGGGATCCACCCCTTTATAAACCTTATTGAAATCTAAGTATATGTTTTGAATGTATTTGAGGTAGTAAAATATTTGTATAATTCTTCAATAGGAAAATATCTATGTCATCATTTTGTCTAATGATTTTTATACTATCTTGTTTTTCATCCAAATGTGTCATAATGAAAGGCAATCCAGTCTGTAATTTCTTTCAACCGTCTGAACATTGGTGCGGTATCAGCCCCAGTTTTAGGGCACAGATCCTGATAAGAATAAATCCGTTTGTTATTGAACGTTTCTTATAATAAAAGTAATTTCCCAAAATAGTGTAGTGTGACCCAATCCTAGATTTGATTATAAAATGAATGTGGAATTTGTTGGCCATCAGGCGCAATCCTGGCCCCTCCGCTGCCTGAGGCACCTTGCTGCTGTTGCCCCCCTCTCTCGCACACTCACCTTTATGCACTGGAGGGGCTTGAGGAGGGGGGTCCGGGAGGCAAGCGCAGAGAGCCCTAGAAGAGCCGAATTTCTGTTTTGAAAACTGGCTCTTAAAGTTATAGGAACAGCATTTTGCTGCCCCTGGTAAGTAGTGGGGCACTGCCGTCTCTGAGTTTCTCAAGTCACCTCATTGGCACAACACCCCTATTGGCCATGTACAGATGAATCCATGGGGATTTCACATTTTGTTGCAGTGTCATTTTTAGTGTTAAGTCCTGCCTCTAGATGGTGTTAGAGTGCAATGGCCTTAGTCCATCAGAAGCAACGTACTGCACTCTCGCACCATCAACATGTTGCTCACCAGCTCATTTGATATTTGGCACCCCAGGGACATTTACCATGATTATGTTGCTCTCCAACTTCTTTTACTTTTGAATGTTGCTCACGGGTAAAAAAACGTTGGGTATCCCTGATCTAGAGGTAGGACTTAACACTAAACAATGGTGTGTGGACACGGTGCAACAAAATGTGAAATCCTGATGGCTTCATCATCTGTGGCTGTGGGGCAGCTTAGACAATCAGTGGACTGAAAGGACTGTATCAGTGGTGGAACTACCGGGGGTGCGAGCCGGCCAGGGCCCGCACCCCCTCAGGGCCCCCCGGCAGCTCGCACGCCACTGAAATGCGGGCCGAAAATCGCGTACGGAGGGGGGCGGGGGGCCCGGCTGCGCATCACACACCAGGGCCCGCCCCCCTCTAGTTACGTTACTGGACTGTATTCCAACTTGGGATAGGTACTCTTAATTGTAGAACTTGAATGGATTTAGTTCTGTGAAAAAAACCTTTTCAGCACAGGATTTAAGCACCAGCTGCACCCTCTGCGCGCTCTCTCTCTCTCTCTCTATCTCTCTCTCTCTCTCTCTCTCTCTTCATTAGAATGTCCTTAAATTGCACCTGTACAGGTACTTATGAAATGAAACCATCACTTTGGTTTTCTAGGAGGTGCCTATGAAGTGAAGCAACATTCTTTCTTTTGTGCCTTGGACTGGAACAGTTTATTAAGACAAAAAGCAGAGTTTATACCTCAGCTAGAATCAGAAGATGATACCAGCTATTTTGACAGTAAGTACCATTAAGTTCACTTCAGTTCTTAATTTTCATATGTCAGATAAGGAAAGGATGTGGGCACAGCAGTTAAGTGAACATGTGAATCTTGAAAGCAAAATTACACCAGTAAGCATATTTTATTCTGTATACGTCTGTGTTATAGATCTGATGAAGCCTTGGGCTCCTATACTCCAGACATGTAGGATAAATAATAATTGATTTGCGGTAAATATATGGGGTCAAATAATTTATTCCATGGCCATAGCAACACTCCTAGTGGAATGAAAATAATTACATTAATAATGAAGAAGCAATGGATTTGATTTTGCACCAGTCGTGCTCTATCTTATATATGTGGGTTGCATTGTCCTTAAACTGAATTTTCCTGTGTTCTTTCAGTTGGAAGTTGCTTTCTAGTCCAATTATGCAGAAAAAGCCCCAGAACAGGAAATTTAATCTGTATTTAAACTATTCTTCTCCAGCTCTCTTAGTTAAAGGAGAACGAATACCATTTTACACTTGGAGTTCCAAAAGTTAGGCACTCCCCAGTGATTACTTTTACTTACTGTACCTGACACTCCGGGCCGGTGCTCCTATCAGCAGAAAACTGCACCGGCCAGGGTTCTTCAAGCGAGCACCATGGAGAGATCCTCTTCCTGCTTTTTCGGTTTTCAAATTTCCCGGGGCAGATGTAAGCACAGTAGAGTGAAATAGTCAGCTTTTTCGTTAAAGTTTGGCTTTTCTCTGTAATGTGCATGCGCAGCTGCGAGAAGACCTGAAGAAGTAGGAAGAGGATTGCTCCATGGTGCTTGCTAGAAGAACTCAGGCCAGTGCAGTTTTCTGCTGATAGGAGCACCGGCCTGGGGTCTCAGGAAAGTAAAAGTAGTTACTTGGGGGTGCCTAACTTTTGGCACCCCCAAGAGTAACATGGTATTCCATCTCCTTTAAAAGGGGATGCTTCTTCTATTTAAGTTCCTTATTTCACCTTTCAGCACGTTCTGAGAAATATCATCACATGGAAACAGAAGAGGAAGATGATACCAACGATGAAGATTTTAGTATGGAAATCAGACAGTTCTCATCAAGTTCCCACAGGTTTTCAAAAGTACGTTTCCTACCCAGGTCACCAAATATGTGTGTATTACTTTTCCACAACTTGTATCCTATTGTAGAATTTTTAGACTTCCTGCATAGATATCTGTGTAAGAAAAACGTTGTCTTCTCATTCTTCTTTCATTTATTGGTGCACTTCATGGTTGCAATATTGTAACTGTAGTAAAGTAGGGGGTCTTCATCTTTGTAAATCTAGAATATTTATTCCCACTTGCAGTTTCACTTATGATCAGTTATGGTCAGTATCTCTATAGATAACAATGTAACATTACCTTCAGGTGTGATTCGCACCACGGGTGATTATATCTGTCTCTTCCCAGGTATTCAGCAGCATTGACCAGCTAATGCAAAGCAAGGTCGAGGAAAAGGACGATAGCACAGACAAATCAAAGGACCTCAGCCTCCCACCAGTGGAATCTTTAAGTTGGAGCTCAGAATATTCAGAAATGTGAGTAGTGTAATGGCTTAAATCTGTATTTTGGGATTTTCATCCCCCTAAATTGCCCATTAATGCAATTTTTAAAGAAGTCTATGGATGGTCATTTATTTCAACTTTCCCTGCTGGTTTCTCCTTTGTACAAACCCTTTATTATCTATAATGCAATCAAAGCACTTTGCATGCTCCCTAGTTTTAATATTAATCAATGGTACATAACTTGCTTTTGTATAAGACAAACTTATATTTAGGTCTGTCAGAAAGTTTTCCTTTTTGTACAAGAAGTTTGTAGGGTTCTTGTGTCAGAGAGAAATGTAATCACAGATATATTTTTGTCAACTAACAGTTCATCTGAGATACAAATTTCAAAATGTTGTTGTCCAGGAAATAAGAGGAAGTAAATCCAATATGTGAATAGTTGGCATTACTAAAGGGGCCAATACATAACATGGAGTTGCCTGATCTAGTGCCTGGTTGGGGGAGGTTTAATAGCTGGGTGGCTGTTGTGGCAAAGTGTTTTGTCATGAAACTAGAACAACGGTCCCCAACCATTGGCTTCTGTCACCACCCTATTTCATGTTGCTCCCAAAAGCTGGTACTTTCTTTTGATACAATGCTACAGCTAGTTAAAAACTACTCTGGCCTTGTAGTCTCTCAACCCTTGAGATCATTTTTTATGTTGTTCCCCAATACTTTCTACATTAAAAGTGATTCACTGGCGCTAGAACTATATTAAAACCATATATAGGAAGGGTATAACACTTCCAAGAACTAATTGAAGTTAAAATGCACAGACTTGAATGGAATTGCATTAAGCTCTACATATGGAAACTCTTGCATTTTCCTTTAACCATAATATAATTTGGTAATTTCTTTTAATATCTAGGCAGCAGCTGTCCATATCAACCTGTTCTGAAACTGAAAACCAAAAGCCATGCCACAATGGCAGTTTGCTGCCAAAGTTTGCCATTTCTTCTGACATAGAACGTGATGAGTTGTGTTCTGGGGGGCCTAAAGCAACAGATCATTCTACCCAAGAACCTGAGGACTCTCTCCAAGAAGATCTTGATGTTACTACACCAATCAGCATTAGCAGTTCTACTGTCTCAGGTGAGAACTCCAAAATTATTCTCTATGGTGTGTTAGTACATAGAAGTTCAAAGGATGAATAGAAGTAACAACATGAACTTCTGAGCATAACCGTGCACTGAAGTTTTGTGATGAATTGAGAGGGAAAAGAATTTGCGTCAAAATCTTATTTCATTCATATTTATATTTTAATTGTAATGTGGATTCATCTGAGGCCGATATTTTATCTTTTTTGAATCCATGGCCTTTCAATGTTTGTCACAAAAGTCACATTATATGAAATATATGTATTCAAAACTGCTGGGAATACATAAAGTGTATAACGTTATTATATTCAGCCTAAGATTTGCCGAATACATGACTTATTTTTATTTTTAAATTAACATTTGGCCTAAGAATCCCATTACATCTGTCATGATGACAGACACAAGGATTCAAGGCTCTGGATTTGTTTCTTTGGTCCTAAACATTTGTAAACAATTGAGTCTTTCAAACAATCCTTGACTTAGAAACAAATTTAGACCACATCCATACCTTAATATACCGTTATTTTATGCAGGTTGGTATGAGTAGGTTTGTGAACATTTTCCTCTTTTTTCCATGATTCATCTTGTTCTGTCATCTCCATGCTGTTGACCTGCAACTAGGGCTATGTGTAGTATTTACAGACCGTCGTGCACTGTAACATAACATATGTCAACTTCTGGAGACCTAAAAACGTCTACTGTTTTTGAAGACCATTTCGGTTTTTATTATTTTCCTCATTTCATAGTGGTGGTCTGTTCTTTAATAATCACTTTGTGACATGAAGTAGCCTATGACTAAATGCTCTTTGCATGAAACGTGTTAGGTTGTGTGTCACGTTCGGCAACCTAAATCCAGAACCAGTGTTAGGCTCCCTGGTCTCGGCTCTTGCTTCTGCCTTTCACTTCGGGAGGAGCCCTCAACTAATTTGATGCCGCTAGGTCTTAATAAGAGAGGAGCTAAGCAAAGGGTTCTGGACGAGCAAAGGGGCACAATCGTTTTACCAAGGATATTGGATGGAAAGCGTGATCAGGCAGGCTGGGCTAGCACAAGCAGGGTCAAGAATAACCAGACTCAGGATCAAGATTGGAGAGTTCAGAATAGTCAGTAGGCAGGCAAGGGTCTATATCAGTAATCAAATAGGATTCACTAAGAATACACAGCCAGGAACCAACTTAGTAGAACCTAACAACGGGCATTGAGTTTACATTCAAAGCCTCGTTAAATACAGTGCACTCCACTCGCGCCATAGGACTGCCGCTTCTGGAAGGGGAAAGGTGCACAAGGCGGGCGTCCCCGCGGGCCACTAGACCACTAGGGTAACCTATTGTTACACTGTGTTTTAGGAATTTTCTGGTAATATATTTGTAGGGTTTTTACTTCTTGTTTGAGCGGGTAGTTGTGCCTAACTCTCTTTTGGATTTTCAACATTTCTTTTGCTGAGCATGTGAGAGTTGGCCTTTGGGTTAGCACATCAATATGGATATTTTGACTTACCCATTACATCTCTGTTTTTGTGCTTTTTTTTCTTTCTTTACTGTACCGATGTTTGTGAAGATTCTCATTCATCCAGGTCATGGTATATCTGTAAAAAATAAGTCAAATTAACTGGACTTGCTGGTTTTTTTTTTCTTTCTTAAAGACGTTTCACCAGTCATCCAACTAGCTTTCTCAATCCAGAATTTTCTTGTTGAAAGTCAACAAGAAAAAAACACAGCAAGTCCAGTTGATTTATTTCTACAGATTTACTGTATTTACTCATGCAAATGTCTACAGTACATAATCACTGCCAAACAGTGAGTCCAGGACAGGCGCTTAGTTTTAGTAAACTTTGGAAAGAGAGAGAATTGCTGTTAAATGATTGGCCTGCCATATGACATGCTTCTTTGTGAACCTTTGTTCTTTCTCTAGATAATATACCCTGTGCGGTTCTTTATACCTCCGTTGTTAAGGAAAACATTGTGGGTGTGAAGAGAGCAACCAAATGAGGAGAACAATGTAGTGTTGATATTGAGTAACAGTTGTTGTCCATAGCTGTTACACTTTCAGAGAGGAACACAGTACTCCTTTTCTGTTTATTTTTAATTTCTTCCAAAAAATTCACATTCCTCTGATCTCATGATCAGAAAGCATGAATCAGAATAAATTACTGTTCAATTGAAAAGTTCTTGACCCTTTTTTATATTAACTTTTAAGCATCGTCTCTTGGCTTTGCTAACGTAATCTTCTGTAGGTACCAGCACAAGCCACTGCAACGATTTCCTTTTTAGGTTGGTAACCTTTAGCTCTAATGGACATGTTGCAGGTTCTTCCAATACAAAATAAAGCCTTGATGGTCATCAGAACCCTGTGGGTTTAGGGGATATTAAACAGGATCTATTCTTTCAAGCTGCAGTTGTTTTTAATATGTCTGTCCTTTCTTCCTTGTACAGTGAGTAGTTTTTCAGAGCACTTAGATCAGATAAACGGAAGAAACGAGAGTGTGGACAGTACAGATAATTCCTCAAAGCCCTCCAATGAAACGGCTTCTCACATGGCTCGTCAGCGATTAGAAAACACAGAGAAACAGAAAATGCCTGGAAAAGTCACTAAGTCAATCTCTGCTAGCGCACTCTCTCTCGTGATCCCTGGAGGTAGAAATGAGTATATTCAGCATGAACATTAAAGACATTGCATGCCCTTCCTGCCATTTGTCAACCATTTATTTAAAACTTTTATTTTAATCTATCCACCCCATAGAAGAATGTTTGTGAGATTTGTAAGGAACCGTATGACATTACTGGTGACTTGGATTGATTGTTGGATAAAGACCATATCTTCCAATATAAATTCTTTTAATGTATGGAAACCTAAAACTATACATTAGGCAGTTATTTACTACATTTTATAAGTGTGTGGCACATGGTCCTGGAGTGTTCTTCCATCTCTAGGCGTGTTCATGGTATATACTGTAGGTGCATGCATATTTCTGCCCCGTGTATAGTGCAGACACTCAGGGCAGCCATCGGGGGGGACAGGGGGGAGAGTTGTAGGGGGCCCGAGGGTAAGGGGGGCCCGGCCACGCCACACTTACTTGATTAGCCAGGCCCGTCGTCTTTCTGAGAGCTGCTGACTTCGGGAAGGCATGGACGTTTAAGGGGCCCTGGCCACCAATATCTTTTTATTTTTTATTAACATGTGGGAACCCTAGCCACCAATATATTTTTTTGTTTTTTTACTATGTGGTGGGGGCGGACCTGTGGGGTGGGGAGGGCGGACATGTACGTGGGGCTTGCGGTGGGCGCAGCCCAGGGGGCCCAGGAAATTTTGTCGTATGGGGCCCTGCGATTTCTGATGGCGGTCCTGCGGACACTACTGCTTGTTGTATAGATGTGTGATATATCACAAAGTGTATACGTATGCTAGTCCCTCTGCTCCTTCATTCTGCGTTTTGTACCAGGATGCAGGTATTTTTTCCGTGCATAAAATTGTGTAGTATAAATTAGTGTCTCCATTTGTTATGCGCTTTGTATACTCATTCTGCATGTTGAAAATTTGTGTGTAGTGACTACAAACATGAAGAAAGATGTGTACAATCATTATGAATGCAGGACTGGTGTTTAAGATCATTCTGAGCATTGATGTAGTGGTTCCAGTCATTCTTCAGCTGTATAGGGTTTTATAATGATTTATAGGTACATAACTCAATGGTGGAGAGGTGCATAGATGTGTAATACTTTGTTTTTGAAGGGAGAGCCTTTGGGGTAGTTGACTTGTGCAGCAATGAAGAGTGTCACATGTCTGGGGGAATCAAACTCCAATAACTCCAAATAGCTGTACCAATTGCAGCATACCCCACCAAATGAGATGCAAGTCTCTCTATAGGAAACCAATGGTGAATACTTCTGTGTGCCTGCTCTGCAAAGAGAGTGGTTTTTACCTTAAAGTGTTACTTTTTCTACAGATAAAGCATCACAGTAACAATGCAGCTTCTATCTAAACTCTGCCAGCACCAGCAATCTGTACAGTGGTGCTCATTTCCGTTATGACTGTATGTTTATAAATATCACATGAACCACACATATATACAGTGGCATAACTAAAAACATTTTCAGGCCCCAAAATGTCCAGAGGTTGACCTGTTTTACCAATATTTATTGAACTTGTATATGAATTAGGGCCTCATGGGGTCCCTTTACCTCCTGGAGCCGCAGGATCTGCTTCCTCTGTAGTTATCTGGACAGAAAATGGACACCTTTGTTCCTGTACATTACCAGATTCAGTTACACCTGTAGTGATAAAAAAAAAAAAAAATATTCCAGATGAATTTGTTAGGACCCTGTAATTCAATATAATGGTTATGACGAAGAAAAAAAATATGGGGAAAAGTACCTAGCATCTTTATATCAAATCAACATCTGACAAACATCTCTGCACATGTTTTCTTATGATTATTTGATTATTACTGAAGCACAGTCACTAGTATCCCCTGATTAGGTTTGAGATGACTAAGAATAAAATTCCAACCATAGCCAGTTAGGCGTAGACTGAAGAATAATCCGTTTGCTTCACAGTGCTCTTTCTAAACCTTTTTTTTCATGAAAGTGGGTAAGTTGGGGAATCAGCTTTGTGAGCAGAAAACTGTTATTCACCGTGCTATAAGTACTGTAATTATAATCACTGTAAATACTGTAGGAAGAAACACATTTTTAAAGCGGATAAAAACCATAAAGACACATTTTTTTTTTAATCCTGACCCACAGATTTGCACCATAGCCATAAGAAATGCAGCTAAGGTACATCATTCATAATAAAACTGTAGTTTAGGGCCTGTATGTAGAGAATGATAACTCACCACACTGTGGAAGAGGCACCGCCCTGAGCCCTCAGCACGAGGAGCGGACAAACCGGAAAAACATTTGGGAAGCAGGCACTCAATAAAGGCAATCCTCCTCCAGGAAGATAAATTCAAAGTGAAAAGTTTATTGTGTCCACAGCCTTACGCGTTTCGTCAAACACTTAATCATAGGCTATGATTAAGTGTTTATCACGAAACGCGTAAGGCTGTGGACACAATAAACGTTTCACTTTGAATTTATCTGCCTGGTGGCGGATTGCCTTTGTTGAGTGCCTGCTTCCCAAATGTTTTTAAGGTGCATCATTGTCATTACAAGTAAAGTTATTCATATTTATGCTACTGAGCCTATAAGTGCACTCACAGGTCATTTTATCTGAATATTCATAGCTTCAAACCCACATTCTGTATCATATTGTGCATGGAAATTTGCTTCTCCTTTGGATTGCTTGATGTTAACTTGCTTGTGTCATATCCTGCTGCAAACTGTCATTTTCCTGCCCTTTAAGATACAGTTTTCCACTGTTTGTCTGTTGTTCTCAATCATGATCTAGAAAAACTCTTTTCTTTCAGATGTGTACAGTGTATCTCCATTAGGCAGCCCGATATCCCCACTTTCAATGTCATCGGATGCATCCTCCAGAGATTCTTCACCCAGCCGTGAATCTTCCATCTCCTCCTCCAGTCCAAAGCAGCCGATTATCATTCAGAGTTCTGGGAAAAAGTTTGGCTTTACTCTCCAGGCAATTAGAGTGTTTGTTGGGGACAGTGATATCTACACAGTACACCACATTGTATGGGTAAGGTGCTAGATTTGTGACAGTTTTTTTTTACTTAAACCTGAAGTAGGAAGCTACAACTGGGATGCCATATAGGGGTAAATTTAGCAAAGAGTGAAGTTCCGCCACTAGAGTGAAATTCCACAGCTCTCAATTAATTTATATGGGATTTTGAAAGGCGTATTTATCAATGGGTGAAAGTTCACCCTTTGATAAATACGCCTATAAAAATCCCATAGAAATGAATGGAGAGTGGCGGAATTTCACTCTAGTGGCAGAACTTCACTATTAACTTCATTCTTTGATAAATATACCCCATAATCTTTGCCAACACCATATCTAAATTAATGGCACCTAACATTTCTTTTGGCTTGTTGCTGAGCAACTCACTTGCTGAAGATCCAGGGCTTGAATGCCACTATTACCAGTTACCAATACTATGTCACCATCCTACTGAGCAATTCATAATCAAGCATAGTGTAATATATCATTGACAACAGAAACTTCTCCTGAGTCTCTCCGGGACCATCATCAGGAGGAAAAATTAATTGTTGCAATTCCAAAAAATGTGAATACAACAATTGACAATCCTTTGTGATATGTTGATTATTCCATTATGTAGCTTATATTAACCCCGTGTAGGGCACCTTTATGGAACTATATGATCTTTCAAGGGAGTTCGATATCCCAACATGCCCAAACCATAGCTTATTTGGGGTCTTTAATACCATGCAGATGTCCAAAGAGTTCATTTGCTATGAAATACCAAACAGTTTTCTCAAAAATTTGCTTAAGCAGATGACCCCATAAGTATTGTCAAAGCAATCTGTTTTTCACTCTATCAAAGCTTTTAATCATATTGCACTTTATAAAAGGGAAAAAAAAGAGAAAAAGGAAAAACAGCGTGAAAGTCTTTGAAAAAATTCACAAAGGGCATATAATGTGCATAAAAATTACTGTTAAAAAGAGTGTTTGATTTATGTATTTTTTTAAGATTTTGTTATTTTTAGCAGTCTCTTAATATATATTTATTATATAGGTATGGGATCTGTTATCTGGAAACCTATTATCCAGATTGCTCCAAATTACAAATAGGCCATCTCCCACAGACTTCATTGTAATTAAACAATCCAAATTTTAAAAACTTATTCTGTAATAATAAAACAGTATCTTGTACTTGATCCCAACTAAGATATGGTTAATCCCTATTGGAAGCAAAGCCAGCCTATTGGGTTTATTTAATGTTTACGTGATTTTCTAGTACACTTAAAGGACCAGTAACATCAATTTTTTTTTCCCATAATTCGTTAGTATAGAACAAAAAATAAACACCAAGGCAAATAAATCTTTTAATTTGTAAAGCCTTTATTAAGAGAGAACTTACCAAAACTCCACTTCTGCTCCTCTTCTAAAATGGCGAAATGGCGACCATCCATGCAGCGGTGCTCGAATTTCTCCTCCCTGGCTATTCTAGTGACAGTAAGTGAAGGAGGCTGAGGTCTGCTTTGCAGCATTTTCCCTATTCCCAGCAGCAGCAGTAGGTACTGGGAGAGCCGAACCACTTGTTCCCCGTCGATGTGCCCATCTGAGTGTGCCTGGGGCTGGCAGTCCCCGCTGCTGCAGGAGAAGGTGGAGAAGCCATGCAGGCACGCGACGATTTTAGACTCGGGTTGTTACTCTGAGCTCGCTGCTTACGTTTCGGACTTCGGCTCCAGCTTCTGGCTCTCCGGCAGCAAGTGCTGGCTACAGAATCCATGGATGAGGTGGGAGAGCTGAACCACTTGCTCCCCGTCAATGCGCTATCATTCTGCAGACAGGTTGAATGGTAGTAGGCTGGATGTTTGCGGGTAGCAGTGGCCAGTGTATTTAGTAAAAAAAAAAAAGGAGCTGTCGAGCACTTCCACATCGTCCCGGGAGAGTGCACTTGGCCGTGTGGAAAGCAATGTAGTTGATCGCCTTGAGTTTGCGCAGCTCCTCCACGTCGCACTGGTTCTTCTTCACTTGCAAGTGATCCATGCGCTTGTGCACCGTAGTTCTGGGGATATTCCTCCGCATACTACTACTACTACTATTCAGCCTGTCTGCGGAATGGTAGCGCATCTACCTCATCCATGGATTCTACAGCCAGCACTTGCCGCCGAAGAGGCAGAGGCTGCCCTCCTCCTCTTCTTCTTCCTCATCGGAGAAGGAAAGGCTGGAGTCGAAGTCCGACTGCTGGGAATAGGGGAAGTGCTGCAGAGCGGACCTCAGCCTCCTTCACATATTGTCACTAGAATAGCCAGGGAGGAGAAATCGAACACCGCTGAATGGATAGTTGCCCTTTCGCTGTTTTAGAAGAGGAGCGGAAGTGGAGTTTTGGTAAGTTAACTCTTAATAAAGGCTTTGCAACTTAAAAGTTTTATTTGCCTTGGTGTTTACTTTTCGTTCTATACTAATGAATTTTGAAAAAAAATATTTAATGTTACTGGTCCTTTAAGGTATGAAGGTCCAAATTACAGACAAATCCGTTATCCGGAAAGCCCCAGGTCCTGAGAATTCTGGATAACAGGTCCCATACCTGTATATGTAGATACGAATTCAAATATTGTCTAGGGATCATTGCAGTGTTTGGGTTATTTGAATACTGTAACAGTTTCCAGTAAATGAAGAAAGGAAGAGAGCCACAAGCAGTAGTTATACTGCAATGCTTTTATTAGGGTGAATATGACCATTTTTCAGCCCCTGAGAGGATTTGTATTTGGGGGGTTTGAATATGTGGCATGAGATAATCGAGTATGGACAAGTTTCTGGTATTAATGTGATTGCTATAGCAACTACAGATTAAAACTACTTAAAAAATGCATATTAACAACATAAAATCCATATTAAGTGGATTATTATCGCCATACTTCTATGCAATGTGCAGCTAGACGTCCCTCCATCCAATCTATTTGGGCTTTTACATGCCCTTTAAGTCTGAAAGTAGCTTTTACATTTTAAACTCCAATATAATAATGAATTTGCCTTTAGTGAATATCATCCCTTAGGTTTCTCTGTACCCCTATGATTAAGGCACCAAATGCATAAGGCTACATCATTTGAGATTTTTTTTGCTAAATAAAATATTTTTAACTTATCAAGTATTGGAGTTAAGTTTGGTTTGTGCCAGCCCACAATGAATATCTAAGTTCTCTCTCCCCCTGCAGTGATGGATTGGACCGTGTTGCTCTAAGCAGTTATATTCCGTCTCTAATCAGAAGTATTGTATCTTAACATCCTAGCAGATATGGGAGTTATTTGTGGCTTTTTATGTCAAACATTTAACCTTTACATATATTTTGAATGATAGCATACACTATCTGATTAATAGCATGAAACAAAAAAAATGTTTTTATCTACAGAGTGTTGAGGAAGGAAGTGCAGCCTACCAGGCAGGTCTGAAGGCTGGCGACCTCATTACTCATATAAACGGGGAGCCTGTCCATGGACTTGTTCACACAGAGGTCATAGAGCTTCTGCTCAAGGTAAATGGCTCATTTGTTTTCATTCTTCAGCCACGCTGAGATATGAGTAATGTGTCTGCTTTTCTTACATTCTCCTTTCACATGGTAAATATACAGCCCAGCCATGAATTACAGTGTTATACCCATCATTTATTGGCAAACATTGTCTTTATAATATTTACTTAATCCTGGAGCGTGTTATCAGATACAGGGAGGTTAATTACATTCTTTTTGAGCAATTCTACAACCCAGTGACCAGAATTGATAGAATCTGCTATTAACAATATTACTTTCTCAAGAATTGTTCAGCCTTTTCATGCAAAGACAATTCAAGGCTACCGTATATACTCAAGTATAAGCCGACCCGAGTATAAGCCGAGGTACCTAATTTTACCTATGAAAACTTATTGACTCGAGTATAAGCCTAGACTCAACTACAGCCCTGTCTCCCAGCAGCGCACATTCCGCCAAAGCTACCCCCCAGTGATCAACCGGACTTCTTTGCAAAGTTGATGGTGACAGAGAATTGCCAGACAGATTACTGTGTGCATTGTCCCACTGTCCCACTACCATGTGCAGAGGGTGCTGTGTGATATTGCCATCACTGTTAATCTTTCGTATAACCAACAGAGGGCGCTGTGTGATATTGCCATCACTGTTAATCCTTCATATAACCAACAGAGGGTGCTGTGTGATATTGCAGTCACTGTTATTCTTTCATATAACCAACAGAGGGCGCTGTGTGATATTGCAGTCACTGTTATTCTTTCATATAACCAACAGAGGGTGCTGTGTGATATTGCAGTCCCTGTTAATCTTTCATATAACCAACAGAGGGCGCACTGTTATTCTTTCATATAACCAACAGATGGCGCTGTGTGATATTGCAGTCACTGTTATTCTTTCATATAACCAACAGAGGGCGCACTGTTATTCTTTCATATAACCAACAGAGGGTGCTGTGTGATATTGCAGTCACTGTTAATCTTTCATATAACCAACAGAGGGCACACTGTTATTCTTTCATATAACCAACAGATGGCGCTGTGTGATATTGCAGTCACTGTTATTCTTTCATATAACCAAGAGAGGGCACTGTGTGATATTGCAGTCACTGTTATTCTTTCATATAACCAACAGAGGGCACTGTATGATATTGTAGTCACTGTTAATCTTTCATATAACCAACAGAGGGCGCACCGTTATTCTTTCATATAACCAACAGATGGCGCTGTGTGATATTGCAGTCACTGTTATTCTTTCATAAAACCAACAGTTGGAGCTGTGTGATATTGCAGTCACTGTTCTTTCATATAACCAACAGAGGGCGCTGTATGATATTGCAGTCTCTCCCCAAGCGAACTGTTGGTATAGGAATGATTAAAAGTGACTACTGCCCACTGACTCGAGTATAAGCCGAGGTAGCCCTTTTCAGCACATTTTGAATGCTGAAAAACTCGGCTTATACTCGAGTATATACGGTATATTGATGTGAGCCGTGCATAGGTAGAACTGTTCATTATAGGCATATAAACCAAATATTGTTTTCACTTACAACATCATACCCTGGCTGTATCTTTAACTATTGGCTTTGTATTGACAGAGTGGCAGTAAAGTTGCGATCATGACAACTGCCTTTGAGGACACCTCAATCAAAACAGGCCCAGCAAGAAGGAATAGCTACAAGAGCAGGATGGTGAGACGCACAAAGAAGACCAAGAAAAAGGAAAATATAGAAAGGTTTGTTGCACTGCAAGTGATATTACTCTTTCAACCAGAATATCTTTTTAAAAAACAACGATGTTTCTCAATATTTTCCACAAAGTATGGAGAAAAAAACACTCTTTAGTGTCCATTGTATAAATGTATATCAATTGTCTATAGCTGCAAGACACATTGACTGGATAATGCTTTGTATTATTGTTGGCTTCAAGGTGCAATTTTATTTTTGTAATTTATTTGAAATTTATTTTGAAAGTGTTAACAGTTAAATTAAGATGGGCAAGTTATACATAGGGTTATACATAGGGTTTATCAGACATGTACTTGCAAGTATGGACTATCCAACACAGTTTTACATATGGACAGTCCAATAGTGATGTGCAGGGCTGACCTGATGTGCTGTTTGTGGGTTGTGGGCAGGTGTGGGTTAAGCTCTTCTCAACCTCTTAAGACCTTACATTGCTGACTTCCGGCTTTATAGGCGCGTGCCTGCCCCTCCCAGCCCTTTTGTGATGTCATCGGCAGGCCCGGGTGTAGTTCTAAATAGGGACTTTCCACAACATATAGTTTTATATATTGGCTGCTCAACATATGTAGTTCTACACAGGAGCAACTTAACATGCGCAGGTTTTACACAAGGTCTGCCCAACGCATATAGTTCTACACAGTCGCTGTCAATCACATGCAGTTCATTGCAAGTGCTGTATTGCCTACGTGATTTCTCTTCACAGGGGAAGATACAGGTCTCTGTGCTTCAAAATTAAAAAAGTTAGGCTACAAGGTGCAAAAAAATGGCAGGTTGCACCCCTTTTTGGAATTGCCTTCCTATTAGCAAATGGCTATATTGTTGCATTTTTAGATTAGATTTTAGATTAAAGTATTTTTTTTTCTTTAAACAATTCATTTTATAAGGTTCATCGTCACTTTTCTCTTATTAGGAGAAGATCTTTTTTCAAAAAGCTCGCAAAGCAACCATCCCCACTTCTACACACCAGCAGAAGCTTCTCTTGCTTAAACCGATCCCTGTCCTCTGGGGAAAGCTTACCTGCTTCTCCTACTCACAGTCTGTCTCCACGATCTCCAACTCCAAGCTGCCGCTCAACTCCTGATTTCCCATCTGGTTTGTAATTACTTGTTTTTTGTAACATTTGTTTGATGTTTTAATGAATGTTTAATGTATTGCAGTGTAAATATTAATAGTGCTAGGGTTAGACCTGCATAGTTGCTGCAAAGTTGATTATGTTCCCCTGTTTGCACCATTAGATATATGTATATTTAATTAATGTTTTCTTTCTTCTCTATAGGTACTAATTCATCACAGAGTAGCTCTCCAAGTTCAAGTGCACCAAATTCTCCAGCAGGATCTGGCCACATAAGACCCAGTACGCTGCATGGTTTGGGGCCGAAACTGGGGAGTCAGAGGTATAGGTCTGGTAGACGCAAATCTGCTGGAAGCATACCTCTTTCCCCATTGGCAAGAACCCCATCACCAACCCCCCAGCCACCATCTCCCCAGAGATCTCCTTCACCTCTACATAGTCATTCTGTAGGAAACACAAAAGCAACTCCTAGCTTCCCTGCAAAAATGCACTCTCCTCCAACCATTGTAAGGCACGTTGTCAGGCCTAAAAGTGCCGAACCACCAAGGTCTCCACTGCTAAAGCGAGTCCAGTCAGAAGAAAAACTTTCACCATCTTACTGCTGTGAAAAAAAGCACTTATGTTCACGCAAGCACAATCTTGAGGTCACTAAAGAAGAAATCCACAAGCAGACACTACAAAGGGAGTTAGCACTTCAAAGCCTAGAAGAAAATATATGTGATGTCCTGTCATGTACAAGGATTAAGCCTGTGGAACAGGGATGCCTAAAACGTCCTGTATCAAGGAAGGTAGGCAGACAAGAGTCATTAGATGAGCTGGACAAAGAGAAACTAAAAGCCAAAATAGTTATGAAGAAAAAGGATATGCCAGAAAGGCAAGATTCTCTTCTAAAACAAAGCCTAATGCATGATTTGCACAATGAATTGGGCAGTCCGATTACAGTAGCAGAACAAGAGAAGGAAGACAAATCATACCAGAATCTAATTAAAAGGACCAATCTGTCAGAGCATAGACTCACGACCTATGAAAGCCGTGGAGGGATCATGTTTAAAGATACTCTTAACAAGGGTGTAATTTCTCGAACAAATGGTGGATTCATGGATGGTCAGTTACATGGTCATGGTCCTCAGGCAGCAGAAAATGTTCACATATCATGTGAGATCAAGAAAGCCTCAAGTTCATGTGATAGGGTAGTACTTGCGAGGGATGACAATGTAGATAAAGCATCTTCAGCTTGTACAGCTAATAGTGAACTTTTAAGAAAGAAGAAATCTTTAGAAGAAAAAGAAAGCACTTTATGTTTGGTTTTAAAGTCAAAAGCCCATGAAAGTATTCAAGCAAAGTCTTCATTCTTACCCACTGAAAGTATTGCTCCCTTGGATAACAGAACGTGTTTGCCGAATGCTCAGAGCAGTACTGTTTCATTTGCACCACTCAAAGCCAGTAACAATAGGTGTGAAAACAATAATGATAAGTCAGGGGTTTTACACACCGAAACATCAGTCCGAAAAAGCCCTTCAGAGTTTAAACTGGAAGCGCGATCCGTTTCTTCATTAAAACCCATTGAGGGCACCTTAGATATCGCTCTACTGTCAGGTCCAAAAGTTACAAAAACAGAATATACTGATATAGCCCTAGAAAAGAAAAACCAGAATGTTGCTAAAGCAGAGAAAATAAGCCCAGATTCAAAGAACGATGTTGTACACAAGCCAGATAATCAAAATATGTTCTTGTTTTCCAATACAAGCGCTGGCGGTGTAAGTTTACATTCTGCACACAAGAGACCCATTAAAGAGAATCCTAAAGAATGTCCACAATCTAATTTAGCTGCTGCTGAGATTTGTTCAAATAAGGAAGTGTCTGGATTAAAAGAAAAAAATGAACTTCAAAATCAGGCAGCAGGCTCAGCTCAGTCAGGACTGAAGGAGTCATCAGCACAAGAACTGGCGACTTCTGCCAGAAGGAATGGTCAAGAGATGAAGAGCTCACTTGTGTCCACTGGTAGGTGCTCTCTTGAGCAAAAACAAAATAAAACATGCAGAGCAATGACTGATCCTTCCCAAGAACCCTCTGGAATAAGAGTTGAGGCCAGTCTGACAAAATCCAGTAGCCCTGAAAAGACCGATCGCGCACTACACGCCACTGGAGGCAAAAGTTGTCAGGCACCAGTAAGTAAATTATGTCCTAATGAATGTGTAAGTGTACCTAAGCCAGCCCCTGTAATGGATGTTGACTCTCCTATTCTTCTAAACACCAAAGTGGACATCAAAGTAAAGGTTGCCGTTAAACAAGAACCTTCTTCTGTGAGCTCAAGCAGCAAAACCCAAGAAATCACATCCATACTAAAAGCTGGATCAGAGAAAAGCAACAGAGAATTGTCAACCAATAAAGAGTCTGTCAGTTTAAAGGCACAACAGTATGTGGCTGAAAGTATCTTCTCTGGTGCAGTACCTGAAGCCAGTAGTAAAAGCAGCTTGCACAGTCAAAAAGAACAGAAGCTGTCACATGAACAGCTCAATGACTCTACTGGTAAATCCAACATCTCTAGCTCCAGTACAACTAAAGCAAATAGTTTTGGCAAATCAGGAGTGCCAGAACAGCCAAGTACCGGTGCTTTAAAAAAAGAGATGGCTATTCAGAGGACAAATGTTTTACTGAAAGTTGATAAAGGTGCCAATATCCTTTTATCTTCTCTTTCTCAAAACAAAGATATTGTTATATCAGAAAAGACTACAAACTATTTTCCTTCTTCTACTGTAAGTACAAGGAACACTAGTCTTTCTGCAACAAGAGAAACTCATTCAAACAGCCATCAGGCAACCAGCTCTGCATGCTCTAGCACACCTAATCCAAAGGAATGTTCAGCTAAATCTCACTTGAAAGAGAAAACCAGTCTACAGCCCAAGCTCACCAGAACTGTTACTGTCAAAAGTGGTGTTCAAAGCAAATTGTCAGCTGAAGGCTTAGCCCTCGGGATGTCCTCTCCCGAAAAGCAGCAAGATAGTAAATGCACAGAAGCACTTTATGTCCAGAGTGACAAAAGGGAAAGTAAGGTTATGCCTACTGTTACAAACAGGGACACTAGGAAAGTAACAGAAAAGCCAAAATCTGTAAACTCTCCCAATGTGATGGGGAAAGGAGCACAAAATAAGACGGATTTGGTTGATGCACATAATGGAGTTTCTGCATTGTCTGCAACTGTTTCTTCTCCTAACGTTGATACGTCTTTGACCAAACCACGTCTGTCTGAATGTCCTTTAAACATAAGCACGGAGAGGAATGAGATTACTCCAAATTTTGTTTCTTCAAAAGCCAAGAAGGATGTTCAGTTATCCCCTAACAAAGCCGGGGCAAAAGCAGATAGCATATTCAGTAAGTCTTCTGCTGAAAAACAATTTAGCTTTGCTTCAAACTGTGTACTGTCAACAGCCAACAGTAGGAACCAGTCTTTGTCTCCCAATAAGAAGAACGTTGCTAAAGACATACAGAAGGCACCACCAGTCTCTATTGGTAACCCATGTGCACTCACCTCTGATAAAGACTTGAAAGGGCAGAAGCAAGGAAAGGATGTGTTGCAAACCAGCCCTGGTGAAAAGACATTATAGTTTGCAAACCCACTGCAAAAATAGGACCTCTTTACTGTAGTAGCTGCTAATTTCAGACTCTTTTTTTCCAAAACCAGCACTGTGTAGTATTTCCATTCTTTCAGGCATTTGTGTCCGTGTCAAGTTTTTTTTTAAGTGTAATTTGGAGTAAAGGGGTGGAATGTTTTTGGTTTGTTTTTTTTACCCCACCTGTATGAGCTGCCTGTGTGGTGGTGTTAGTTTGAGGGATCTCTGCAGCTGGGACTGGGGTAAGGGCTATGGGGAAAAAAAGGTCTGTAAATTTGCAATATTGTTATTTGTGTGGAATGTAGAATGTACAGTTTGCTGCTGAATTTCACTGTTTACTTGTTGTTTTCTATGGGAAAAAAAAATCAACTCATAAGACTGCAAAAATATATAAAAAAAAAAATTTTTGTACCATTGGACAGAAAAAAAAATTGATTTGTTTTTTTTTTCTTTGCAGAAATTAAAATACATAGTTAATTGACTTAACTGTTAGTTTGATTCTCTGTTAAACGTCAGAAGTATCTGAGCTGGTACCGAAATATATATAGTACCATTATGGCCAGGCTTTCTATATGCTAAGGTTTTCCTACCACATTGTGATAAGTGCAGGGTAAGTTGCTGAGTTTCTACTTTATCTCTATAGATGTCAACAAAGTGTGGTGTTCCATCTTATGCTTAGCCAAGCATTTCCCTATTATTGGCTGCTTTTGACTGTTTGCGACACATGATATTAGACCAGTCCATTAGGTTCTAGGCCATGCCCCAACCTGGTTTCTCGTAAAAAGATTAAAACACTATAAGAGGCTGCAAGGGGAAAGGAAGTGTTCTAGGCAGCCTTGGGTAGTAAAGAGAGATCCCTGTTCTGATGGCAACTGTTTCTTTTAAAAATATTTTCTTAGTGAAGGCATAGTATCCAACTACTACCAATAGTAACGTGGCACATTTCCATGGCTCAGACCACAGCTGACATACACCAGTATAGATATCAGCATTTGTATATGAATGTTTGTTCATTCAGTTCACTCCAAAGCTTTGCTATTAGAAGTCATCAGTTCATCCAATACAGTGATCCTCTGGGGATCTTTCATACTGAACTCTGTTGACTTGTGGAGTTGATGGAAAAGGGTCACCCTTCCTAGGAAGACAAGTTATAACTTGAGAAGGCTCTCCATTCCCTTTAGCGAAGCTGGGTGATAGAGTGGGAACCAACCAAGCCAAGCAGGAAGAACTTTGTTCCTTTTATGTTTTATATTTCAATCAAAAAAAAAATCGGGTGAGAATTTTGCAAACGAAAGAACCTCCTGTCATTAATGAATGTAAGGCTTTTATGTTTAGCCTTTGAAAGGCAAATAGTTACTGTACAAGCTCTTTCATACCATAGATTTTCTGTTGAAGGCATCTACAGATGTTTTATAGCGAGGCCTTACTCTTTGGATAGCTTTTGCTGTTCTTATTAATAAGCTGTGCTGATTTTTTGCATTCTTTTGTAAGCCTGTTCAATAGCTCCATACATTTCAGAACATCTCTTTTTTTTGTAATATATCTATGTGAATACTGTAAAATATCTATTTTGTGTAAGGGGGGCATGTTGGAGCTATATGGTGCTTGGAATTTGACTTTACTTTTTACATTGTGCAGAGCCTTATTTACACTTTAGAGATTGTATGCCACTGACATCCCATTTCACTGCATAATTAAACAGATAAATAAGAACTTGACCAGACACAAAGGAAATCCACCTCAACTAGAGTCTGGGATCTGAAGGCCAAGTCGTCTAGCAGTTTCTAAACTTAACGCCTATTGCACATGATCATCTTTGCCCATTCATTTTCTACTAATGCCAACTGAATTGCTTAGTCTCTCAAGGCACGTCTTCTGCAAAGGTTCCTTTCTTTTTGGCACATACCGTGTGCCGTAGCTCTTGAACTTTCATCACTGATGCAGGCAGTTGTTCAGCAACAGCTAGAGCCCTCCTGCTGTTTTTGAGCGAAGGGCTATGGCAAGTGATCACTGCTAGCGATTTTACTTTCTACTATTGCGACATGTGCCATAGCCCTTTAAAGAAGAACTAAACCCCCAAACTAATGAAAACCCCTACCCTGCATAGTCCCCTCACTGTTCTCCCCCACACAGGTGTAAATACCTGTAAATGCCCCTAAGTCTTTAATTACCCCTCGATGCATAGACTGCACAGCGGAGTTCACGGGTGCCATCCTCAACCACTTCAGGTATCTTTGGGACCCTTCGGCAATTTCCGTGGCTATTGGCCCATGCGCAGTTGTTCAGGACCATAAAATTGCCGATATTACTTACTGAAGCTCCCGAAGTGGTGAAGATGGCACCTGTGAGCTCCGCTGCACTGACTCTGCATTGAGGGGTAATTAAAGACTTAGGGGCATTTACAGGTATTAACATCTGTGTGGAGGGGAACAGGGAGGGGGTTTTTCATTAGTTTGGGGGTTTAGTTCTCCTTTAACATCTGTCATCAATGAAGGCAGTAGTTCAACAACAGTCAGAGACCGGTAAAATGATTATCCCTGAACCATGAACACACTCTGGGTAATTTATTAGCACCAGGCAAATTTGCCCAAGGGCAGTAATCAATGGCAAGTCAAATTTTTGCATTGTGCACCTTATCCAATAAAACTGCCAACCTCCATTCAGCCGTCCGTGAGCAATTGGTTTAGACTGTAGAAACTGACCTGTCCGGCATTATGTGGTGTTTACCAGTCGGTGCACCTTTCAAGAACTCACCCTTCATTTGTATCTGACTTTGTGGTCTGTTTTTCAACAAATAACTAATGAATCCAGGACTACTTGTTTTCAGCCATCTTGTTTAGAACTGTTAGTCACTGAAATGCAATTTGATTTTATACATAAAAATAGGAGTCTGCCAGCTGCGGCTTGCTGATATTATATAATCAAAAGTGTTTGTGAGTGATATCGATATATATATATATTATAATAAATGTTTTCAGAAAGATATGGACACTCCTAAAATTATGACAGCATTGGATAGAATAATGAGAGAGAAGGCACACAACTTCAAAAGCAAAATAAGGGGTGCTAATCCATAGGAGGCTCCCCATCAGGGTCTCCAAATCAGACTGCAAAATATTGAAAGTAACGGATAGCACACCCAGTTGAAAAAAATGTAATTAATTACAAAAAGGAAAAAATAGCAAACAATACAAAAATCATATTTGGTGAGCCCAACGCGGTTCGACCGTAAGGGTCTTCCTCAGGGGCACAAATAATATAAAAATCAAAAAAGGCCTTTTTTTGATTTTTATATTATTTGTGCCCCTGTTTGTTATTTTTTCCTTTTTGTAATACATTTAATTTTTTTCAACGGGGTGTGCTATCCGTTACTTTCAATATTTAGCATTGGATACAATAACCTGACACTTTTGCCTGCAGCGTGATTTCTCTGGGTTCTTTAGAGCATCTCAGCCTTATAATGTCCAATATCAGTGCTTAGCTGTGATGCAGGTGGAGCTGAGTATCCCCTATAAGCAGGGCACAAGAAGTGTTAGTTGTCTTACTTATAACATATGCTTTTGAACAAGTCCTGTGAGTGCTGTGTATGGCACTGCTATAACTCTCTTACATTAGAACCCAGTGCAGCTCCCTGTTCAGCTTTTCACTTTCAAACATGCAGTGAAATATATCCATATATATATATATATATATATATAATACACAAAAGCCATGAGTATCGTGTAAATTATTTCCTTATAAATGGTGAGTTCTGATGTCATCAGTTATAAACGGTGAGTTCTGATGTCATTTCTGTCACATGACTCACTAAAATTTGCGAATTATAATAAAGTACCCCCAGTTGCAAAATATGAGGATATTAGAAGTTACCTCGGAGTTCCATGACCTGTATAAAAACACTCGGCCTTCTGCCTCGTGTTTTTATATGGTCATGAAACTCCTTGGTAACTTATAATATCCTTATATTTTACAAGAGGGGGTACTTTATTCACTATATATATTTAATTTCAACTGTCAAATATAAGGCTGTATTTCACTGATGCATCTCCCTCCTCAGTCACCTCAATCTGTGAGTACTGATTATAATTGTGATGGCATGTATGTCACTGATTGACTGAGGAATGGAGGGTACCCTTTCTGTGGGAATGGACTTCCAATCATTGCTTCATTCTACAGATCACAAACAGATCACATGCTACTTTGTTAATGTCTGACTTTGGAGGGTCCTTCATCTACTCCCACTTCCCTAATATAAAGGGAATAGCTCAGAAACTTGTAAGGGCAGAGACACGCTCAGATTTGGAGAGATTAGTCGCCTGGCTTCTTCTTCAGGGCTACATCTCCCCGAACTGCCTCCCGATGACTAGAATGTAAATCACTGCCGGGATGGCACTTGGAATGTTTCGTTTTCCGAATTCGGCCAAAGTTTCCTCCTGAGTCAACTTCGGAAAACTAAGCGCACCCATAGCGGTTTAGATTCTAGCTGGCGGGAGGCAGTTCAGGAAGATTTAGTCGCCTAAAGATGAGGAGATTTGTCGATGGGCGACTAATTTCCCTGAATCTGAGCCTGTGTCTCTGCCCTAAAAGATCATGCACTCTCTACTCCAACATTAACATATAGACATATATGGCTGTGGTGTTGTTTTTTTATATAGTCCGGAAACTTTTTGGTACCTTAACTAAATGAATGCCCCACCTCAACATAATCCAATGGCCATAGGTTACCCAATATATATATATATCTAATCATTTTAAAAAAATCGGAATGATTTGGTTTTAATGGAGTCTATGAGCAATGGCCTTTCCGTAATTCGGAGCTTTCTGGATAATGGGTTCCCAGGTAATGGATCCTCTACCTGTATCTGTGAGTGTATAAGTGAGTTGCATTTTAGTGCTCATGTTCCGTGCATTGTCACTGTTCCATCCAAGTCCTACAGTTGTCTGTGTGTTCATGTAAAACTCGTCTGTAAGTGTTTATTACTATTCTGTAACGGTTAGTCTCATGTTTCTTACTGGTTAGAAAACTGTGCTCTTTTTTTGTAGTTCTTTCTGCTGTAGAAATCCCCCAGCAACATATACGTACAATAAAGTGTTTTGGTGTCTAACTTTCTATATAACACAGTACACAAAAAAAAAGTTTAAAAAAAACGTTCTGAATGTTGTGTTTGTTGTATAGCGGGCAAGTATTTATACTGCTGCAATGCATAACATTGAAATAAATTCAGCATGGATGTTGTGCCATTGCTCTGTGTCTTTTTCGTGTTTGGATGTACAACACATACACCCACTTGTATAACAGCTGAAAGGGAACTTTTTTGAGCCCCTCAATTTACTTTATTGATCCTTTCCTCTTACGGAATATTCTGCTGGACTTATTTCCCTCCATATTTCTCAACTTCCCAGGACGTCTGCCTTCAGACCTATATGCACAAATTAGGCACATTGTGTTATTTACATGGATACTTTGTGTTCATCATGCACAACAGAACATGACGCGTGACCCATCTGAGCCAAATCTCATGGTAACCTTTGCTCCATCTGTCGGGTCTTAACAACCTGACTTATAAAAGAAAAATAATTGGCCGAGGGGACAGATTCCCGACTTGCTTCTGCAGGCAAAATATAGGTTCAGGTATCTATTATGAATCATTACTTTAGATGGCTGCCTACATAACAGTATTACAACTAAAGATAAATACATTAATACAATTTAAAATGGTGGAATGAATTATGTGCAATGTACTCAGTGTTATTTAGTAATAAAAAAAAACTTTACCATAATAAGCTTTTCAGAAATAAAGATTAAAATGTATCCTGCTTCTCCTCTAATCTGATAGCAATTAGCTGTTGGCTGCTCGCTGCATACCTTGAGAACCAAGAAAGAAAAACAAGATACATTATGTAGTCAAAAGTGTTGGGTTACCTGCCTTCCAACATCTCATTATTAAACCAATGGAGGAAATGGCTCTCTGTTTTCTGGAACATTATTGGTCGCAATATATTTCCATTAAATCACAAAACATTGGTGAGGGAAGAGTGTAGAGGTTGTGCTACAAGGCTTTGTTAGTGGTCCAATTCATATCATAGGTGTTTCCTTGAGTTGAGGACATGGCAAGTATGACATTGTCCCTGTATATGACATTATTATCAGTGGCAACATTATTTATACACCCAGAAGCGTAACTAGAGGGGGGCGGGCCCTGGTGCAGGACCCGCAGCCGGGCCCCCGCCCCCCTCCGTACACCCGGAACTGGCTGGGAATATGCGCCGCACATCGGCGCGCGGACTGCCGGGGGGCCCTGAGGGGGTGCGGGCCCTGGCCCGCTCGCACCCCCTGCTCCCCCGGTAGTTCCGCCACTGTATACACCACAATTTACAGTCATCACTGTTTATTCTACCAGGTGGTGTTCTGCTAGTGGCCATGAACTAGTGATGTGCCGGACCCGCGCCCGCCCACATCCGGGTTCCTTTTACAGTTCCGTGCCGACCTGCCCAACTGATGACATCACAAAAAGGGCGGGGTGAGCAGGCGCATGGCTATAAAGTCAGAAGCCTGCATTTGAAGGTGGCCCGCGAAGAGGAGTGCGAGGTTGGCCCAAACCCGCCAACCCACTGGTATCGGGCCAGGCCGCACATCTCTACCATGAACCACAAACTCTTCCATCAGACTCATCACATATGAGGAATTTCCCAAAGTTATTTTTTCCCTTGTATCACACTAAAGCCTCAGAATTAGGGTAAATTAACTTTTATAATTCACTTTTGTTGGGGAAAGGGGTAAAACCAGTTTCACTTAAGGCTGTGGGCACACAAGTGTTTTTTTGTTGTTTTTACGTTGCCGTTTTTAAGAAAGGCCACCCGCTGCCTTATTGAGAAGAAGAATCTGTGGTTTTAGGTGTATACTGTCCTTTTGAATACAGTTATCAGGAAGCAAACCTTCCTATTAAATGAATGATGCTTGTGCCTGATATGCTATCGACAAAATGTAAAACGACGTCTGAAATCACGTTAAAAGCAAAATTCAAGTGGATGTGGCTTAGATAACCAATGCATTACTGTTAAATGCAGTTAGTTTATTGTTTCAGAGATCTACATATTTAAGCTTCACCAGTTTATGAAATGCCTGTTCCTCTACTGCTATCAGGTTGCAGGGTGATAAAATGAGGACCTCTAACTGCAGAGTCTGAAGGAGAACATTGTTGTTTGGAATGATGTCCATGTAGAAGGAGGTCTTCTCCATTTTCTAGAATATGAGGCTTTCAAGGCCCTTGAGTAAATTCTCCTTGATAAATTCAGATATCTGAGCAAGTGTAACAATTTACGGTCCTGGTGGTCTAATAGGTTTCCTCCTAGTGAGTTCCTGGTGCCTCTGTGCTGTTTAAAGCTTCTGATATCTGATTACTGTTGTGACCCCTGCCTGTTTTTGACGATCCTGCCTTCTGTAATCCTGACCTTGCCTGGTAACTGACTTTGCTGTATCCGTATCCCTTCTGACTGATCTCCTGGTTTGACCCTTGCCTGTCTGACTCTGCTTGTTCTCTGCCTGCCCCGACCCGGCCTGATTTGACTACGCTTTCTGCCTACGCCTTGTACTGGGACCTTCTGCCCAAAAGACTTTGCTTTACGTTCGTGCCCCTTTGCTTGTCCAGAAACTTTTGATTGGCACCTCTCTTAATAAGACCTGGCGGCATCTGAATAGCCCAGGGCTCCTCCCGAGGTGAAAGGCGGCTGTTAATGGCTGAATAAAGTGCCGAGACCAGGGTGCTTAACATCGGTTCTGGATTTAGGGTGCCGACCGTGACAGCAAGTTTAAGTTGCTAAATGGACCGCCAGGCCCATCAACGGTAAGATGAGTGTTGCAGAAATCCAAGCTTTCCAGTTGGAAGAGACTTAAATCTAGTTTTTTAATTTAATTAGACAGGAGAATGTGCTCAGCAGTGGCTGAAATTCTCTAAACTGGAAACCGACTTTCCTTTATAGTTGTATTGCATAAACCTTGTAATGTAGAAACCTTGACTTCAGAAGATGGGTCTTTATTTCATCAAATGCACCAGCTACAGGTATGGGACCTATTATCCAGAATGCTCGGGACCTGGGTTATTCCACTGACACCTGGGGCCACAGTTATCCCAGTGGGCCAGTCCAACCCTGGACAGACCTCTCTGTATGTACTATAGGGGGTTTATTTACTAAACTCCGAATGCAAAAATCACAAAAAGTTTGATTTTTTTTTTTTTGATTTTTTTAAAAAAAAAATCATGAATTTTTCTGAAATTTATTAAACCCCAAAGATGGAAAAGTTTGAATCAGAAAGTCTGGCATCTCAGACCTGTCAAGGTTGCATATAAGTCAATGGGAGAAGTCCCAATGATTTTGATGTGCGCTGGATTTCGTGCAATACCCCTACGTTTTCAGAGTGTACTGGTGAAAAATCTGAAAAAATTGTAAAAATAGGATGAAAAATCAGATTTTTTCCCGCAAAGCAAATTTTCAGGAAAATGGAATAATAAATAAACGTAAAAAACTCAAGCGGATTTGATCGGAGTTTGTAGCAGAAAATATTGAGATTAATTTTGATTTGATAAATAACCTAAGTGTTATTTCTTGAAAGAAAATCTTGAAATATGTTTCAGTTTATACAGTGAATGTTTGAGTTTGTAAAGAAGAATACAGACACTGCTATTTTTGGAACAGTCTCATATTCCCCTTTTCTTCACTTTCTGTAAAGGAATAACACAAATTGGATAATTTTTCTTCAAGTTTTAATTTGGAATAGAACATGCAGTGTTCCCAATGCAGTTGCGTGTATGGGAATAAAAGCTATTACAGTATAAGGATTTTGAGCTTTATTCACTTTTTTTTTTAACAAACTATTATTCTGAACACAGCTGTATATAGATGTCAGCCAATACGCTGCCATGAACTGTTGCTACTAGGGATGCACCGAATCCACGATTCAGCCTTTTTCAGCAGGATTCGGATTCGGCTGAATCCTTCTGCCTGGCCGCACCGAATCCTAATTTGCATATGCAAATTAGGGACGGGGAGGGAAATTACGTGACTTTTTGTCACAAAACAAGGAAGTAAAAATGTTTTCCCCTTCCCACCCCTAATTTGCGGTATGCGGCCAAATCTTTCGCGAAGGATTCGGGGGTTCGGCCCAACCCAAAATAGTGGATTCAGTGCATCCCTAGTTGCTACTCCCAGACTATGGCAGCCTGAAACTGAATTTTACTGTATATATGTTTTTACACTATGGTGTGCAACTAAAGACGACCTCGCCTCTTGCAACGATGTGGTTTGCGGAGGGTTTTTCAATGAAAAGGTTAAAACTGCTGGCAGAGAATGAGCTCAGTGTGTCCTGACAATGCATACTAACACTGGCTGAGCACTAATAAAATAGCCAATAAAACTCTGACAGATCCTGAATACCAATCAGACTCCGATACACTGTCACAATGCCATATAAAAAACAATACAGCTTGAACAAATTTGGACAGCGATACCTTTCCAGATCTAGATGTGAAATCTATTTGAACCTCATGAAGGTCGTATGATAAAGAGCAAAAAGCGAGTTAAAGCTGAAGTCCAGAAGGTCTGTAGATGAAGGTATTGTACTGAGAACATTGCTCAGTCCCAGGCTGTTGTAGCTGTAGCTAAGAGCTTATATTGGCAATTTACTGTAAATTCAAAACAAAGACACACTCTGTATGGGAGGAATTCCACTGTGCGGCTCGAGCCGACACGTCGCCATACGCCGAAAACCGAAACACATGCGACGCGTCAACTGGAGCCGCACCGTGGAGTTCCTATCAGTCACTGGGTTCTTTGCAATAGTACCACATTGAATTGAGCAATAAGGGGGATAAATAATCACAGTATAAGGATTATTCATAAATAAACGTATGCTAGAGGGAACATGACGTGAAGAGTTCCCTGTCCCAAAGAGCTTGCAGTCAAATAAGTGTAGAAGAAAACAGGAAAGAGCATTATTAGCATTAAGTGGCTAATATGGAGTATTACACCCCTGAATAGGTGCAGGTGTAGAATTGAAACAGTAGCTAGGAAGGGTCTAGAGCAGTGATCCCCATCCAGTGGCTCATGAGCAGGGTCGGACTGGGCCGCGGGACACCGGGAAAAACCCAGTGGGCCCCTGCAAGCTCCGACCTTCTTTCCACAGCTGTTGTGCCCCCAGACCCCCCCCCTCGGTGATCAATAACACAAGAGCAGGTACCTGCTGCTGCTGGTGGGGGGGTAGCGGTGGATGTGGTTTGCAGCCTGGCAGGGGGCTGTGGAGAGGGGGGGTTGGGGTCCATGATTTGGCAGCCCTGATGGGCCCCGACCCACTGGACAGTCCAACGCTGCTCATGAGCAACATTTTTTTCACCACCCCCTTGGATGTTGCTCCCAGAGGACTCAAAGCAGTTGCTTATTTTTGAATTCCAGGCTTGGAGGCCCTTTCATTTGCTTAAAAAACAGGTACACTGCCAAACAGAACCTCCTGTAGGCTGCCAGTCCACATAGGAGCTAATAAATGGCCAATCACTGCATTTATTTTGGCCACTCAGGAAAAATGTTTATGCTTATGTTGCTCCCCAACTCTCTCTAAATCTGAATTTGGCTCAATGGTAAAAACATTTTGGGGACCCCTGATCTAGAGGTAAGGTAAGTCTCTGCCAGAATGTTCTGAGACACAGCGGATGAAGGATAATAGAGCCTGTGTTCACTCAGGCTGAGAAGTTAGTGCAGGAGGGCTAAACTCCATGGCGCGACTGAGAGGAAGCGCATGCAACAAGATGAATGCGCAGAATAAAATGTAAGTAATAGAAATATCGCAGCTACAAACTGCATGCATCTGACACAACACAACTGTTGGATGAAGACACAAGGTGTCGGATGCATGCAGTTTGTCGGTGCGATATTTCTATCAATTATATTCTGCGCATTCGTCTTGTCGCATTTTCCATCAGCATGTCGGATCTGTAAACGTTGCGCAGTGGAGTTCAGCCTTAAGGATGCACCAAATCCCAACTCTTTCATGAAGGATTCGTGGCTGAATGCCAAACCAACTCAGAACCCTCGTTTGCAGGGTCTTTTTCACCCTAGCAACCAGGCAGTTTGAACATGAAACAGGAATATGAATAGGAGAGAATAGACCTGCATAGTAAGATAAGTAATCAATAGTAACAATAGCAATAACACTGGAGTCGCACAGTGCAATAGTTGTTTTTGGCTACTGTGGGTCAGTGACCCCTTTTCTGAAAACCGAAAAGAGGTAAAAATGGAAGGCAAACCCATTGCAAAGATGTTAGAAATGACCAATTTTACGTAAAGGTAAACCACCCCTTAAAGGACAAGGAAAGTCTAAAATAGAATAAGGCTAGAAATGCTGTATTTTGTATACTAAATATAAACATGAACTTACTGCACCACAAGCCTAATCAAACAAATAATTTATGCTTTCAAAGTTGGCCACAGGGGGCTGTCATCTTGTAACTTTGTTAAACATCTTTGCCTGACCCTGACCCTGCACATGCTCAGTGTGGTCTGGGCTGCTTAGGGATCATCATAAACAAAGCTGCTTGAGTTCTGCATGGCTGGGAAGTAAGGCGGGGGCTCCCCCTGCTGTTCATAAGTATGATTGTTTCCCTGCTCAGCAGTTAGGGACAGTCTGACAATTCCTATCCACAGCAGTAAATGAAGGGAGAATTTCACTGCATACAGTCAGGTTTCTTATCAAAAAACAGTACATATTTTTTACTTAAAGTATATTGGAGATAGGCTTCTTTTTCATTAAAGAAAGTAAAAATGGGATTTTATTTTTTTGCCTTTCCTTGTCCTTTAAAATAATTGTAATTTTTCTGGATTCATTTGCCCTGGCCCGCTCGCACCCCCGGTAGTTCCGCCACTGTTATAGTATGATGTAGAAAGTGTTAGTTACAGTTGGGGGGTTCTACCGCAACTGGTGTCTGGGTGTAGGATAACTGGGAGCACTTCAGCCAGGAGACGAGATCTCGGGAGCAAGAAAGACACAGTCAAAGTGACAGTTCAAACTTGCTTAAGCTTTATTGTCCCCCACACTGGGTTTATATAGTCTTACACAAGCATATGACACATATTCCACAGAGAGGGATATTCTGAGACAATTTCCAAATGGTTTTCATTTTGTATTTGTGGTTCTTGCGTTATTTAGCTTTTTATTCAGCTGCTCTCCAGTTTGCAGTTTCAGCAGTCTGTTTGCTAGGGTCCCAATTGTCATAGCAACTATGCCTTAATTTGTATAAGAGGCTGGAATATGAATAGGCCTGAATAGAGAGATGAGTAATTAAAATCAGCAATAACAATACATGTGTAGCATTACAGAGCATTTGTTTTTTTGATGGAGTCAGTGACCCCTGGAACAAGACACAGGCAGAGTGCTCTCATTCATCTCATACATTGATAGGTATGGATAATATCCTTATATTACTCTAATATTCTCAATGTCAGGATGAATATTCGGCCCCCACACATTTTCACCTCACCAAATCTGGCCCTCATTGCAAAAACTTTGGACACTCCTGATTTATATGACGTACACAGTTTGATTGGTAAAACTTGTTTATGAATTGTATTTATGATTCTATTGGCAGGGGGTAAGTCTTGTGACTGGATGTATTGAAATGTGGATTTATATGATGGATACCTGTTTGATGGGGTGAAATCTGATTACTGTGTTGTTGATAATATTCATAAAGATTAGCAGTTTTGGAGATACATATCTGGCCATGAATCATGCCATAATAACCGGCATAAAACAAGACTATTTTATAGCATAAAATATATTCTCAACTTAATTTGTCACCAGAAAATTTGCTAAAATTACCGCTAACGTAAGCTGGTTCGTCAACGTAGTTACTGCAAGTGATCGCAATGACTTCTGAGCTGTTTAGTAAACTTAGTGGCTGCGAATATTTTGGCGGAAAAATATTTGCAGCAATAACATGCAGAAACATATTGTCAGATTTACCTCACTTTAGTAAACTGTCCCCTTAGAGGCCTATCTGAAGACACTATTATGCTGATATGAAGTCTAGGGACCGCTTTGGTGTGGACAGCGAATCAGTGCAGCATAGTCATTTACTGTTGTCATTCACCAGATTTCCCATGATGCTATGGGAGACCATTATGTTATTATGCATCTTAGACTATAGAGGATTCTTACAGAAAAGGGCTGAATAGGTTTCCAGTGCTGTTAAACCAGGGTTGTATTTGGAACAAAAGGATTTCATTCAGAAGAGATGCAATTCTAAATTCAGACCATGGAGTTTAATATTCTTGTTTAATCAATCATTATGTGCGCTTTTCTCCGGCCTGTCTTCCGAACACAAAAAGATGGATTACGAAGAAAACATGATAGGAATCATAATACGTTCCATCATTATTAGAGGAGATGTACATTTCATTACATTTATTGCTGTCGTTAGTCCCCATAAACAATCGGTGCACCTCTAATATCAATAAATGGAGGCATTAACTGAAAGCAATTATTTCTATATCTCTGTTCTGTTAATGGGTTTTCTTTTATGTAAATAAAAATGCATTTAACTTTCATGTACTTTCTCCTTTCCTACATTTGTAGGTTAATGATTAAACCACTGTATCCTTAGGGAAAGCAAGAAGGCGGCAGCATGCAACATACTGGGACCAGTCTAAAGCTGGCCATAGATGTTGAGATTTTTAAAAGATCAGATTCTGATCGTGAGACCACAATCTTCTCAGAACAATCGTACGATCGTACGAATTGTCCATCAACTAAAAAGACCAATTTGCCAGGAAAACAAAGGGGAGCTGCCTGCTTGGCCCTACAAACATAGAGAGATTGCACTGGGACCGACAAAGATTTTTTGACCTGGCCGATCAATTTCCTGACAGATGTCGGCCGAAAAATCGTAAGATGTATGATCGTTCGAATACCACTAACCGCACGATAATTTCGAAGGATTGGTCAGGCTTCCCTAAAATCGGTCGTTCAGCAAGAAGAATCGTCGCGTCTATGGGGAGCTTAAAGCAACTTGACTTGCTAAGTAATCTTGAAACTGGGTCATCGCTGGTCTGTGTGGCTTCACCACTTATCTCAGGTTGACCTGAAGAAGCCTCTTGGAAGAGTTGTTAAACATTTTCAAGATTATGCAGAACGTCCAGTGCCTTTAGACTTAAAGCTGGCCGTTGATGGGCAGATACACCTTCAATATCGTTGCCATCTCCCGAACTGCCACTAACCATTCAGATCAAATAAAGTAGTAAAAGAACAGATCAGCCGATGTTCTGCCCCTGACAGCAATCGTACGAAAGATTATGTCCGACAAAAGCTGGTGACAGTCTCCCACTGATATTGTTAGATCGGCAATACACGCAGAGATATTATCGGCAGCCGACATAAATTTTCTAACCTGTCCGATCTACTGACCGACCGATCGACATGGCACAAAAATGTTGGGACACTCCACACACGACCCGAAAATCGTACGAAACGAAGACTCATATGGTCAAATCTTTGCGTCTATGGCCAGCTAAGGTCAACAAATCCATCAAATTATCGTGAAGTTAGTGGGCACCAAACAATCGTGCATTTATCAATTTTTCGTCCAACATTGGTCAGAAAATCTATTGGGCAAGTCCAACATAAACTAGAGGACAAAAACATGATTTACCCCACATATACATTATTTTGCTATTTTTTTCTAAATGAATGAGGCAATGATGGCATTTTGTGTAAAAAAAAAAAAAAAAAAATATATATATATATATATATATATATATATATATATCTATAACAGATATTTATTTAAAGGTGAAGTAAATCCACCCTGACAAATGTAGTTTTTATACCAGTACACAGCCCACTCCCCATCATGCCCAGAACTAAAGAGCTGCCCAGCAGAGTTGCACCCTCGTTTAACTGTGTCCCTTCTGACTTGCTAGTCAGTGAGCAGTACATACACACTGGCTGCTAAACTGGGATTTTGGGCTACTACACAGGTTCCTAGGTGAGATAAATAATAGGAATGGACATGAGATAAAGAGGGTTATTTATTTAAGTCCGAATGCTAAAAACTCAAAAAAATCAAGGTTTTTTTTTACTATAAAATTCAAATTTTTAGTGGAAAAACCATTCATATTTTTAGAGATTTATTATACCCTGAGGACGCAAAAAGTCTGAATCCAAAAATACTCCATCTTCAACCTGTCGAGGTCCTGTAGAAGTCAATGGCAGAGGTCCTATTTGCAATTTGAAGTTTTTGTTGTCTGCTCTGAGTTTCGTATGATAATCAAAATATTTCAGGCTTTTCCGCCGATTTCACAAAAAATTCGGACTTTTAGGACGACAAATCTGAAAAATTAGGATTTTTCGCAAACCAATACGAAAAAGTCACGGTTTTCCCTATATCATTTTTAGGGATTTTTTTTAAGCTAAATAAGGGTAAATCATGGATTCTATTTTGTCTGACCTTTTTTATTTTAAACATGAGAAAAATTCGGATTTTGATAAATAACCCCCAAAGTGTGTGTTCTGCCATATTGGCCTGTTAAAGTGGCTGGGAATCTTCTCTGAAGGGCACAATCATTAGTACAAGGCAAATGTACAGCTAAGAAGCACCTGATGACAGGTTTAGGAAGAGCTAAAGACAAATTCAGAAAAAAATGTTGGTAAAATGTCGTTTGAAATGTCGTGCGAAAGACAAAATCTGGGAAATGTTCTGTTTAAAAGACAAATTTAAATCGAGTTAAAAGACAACTTTTATTTTGTCTCAGTATCATCACTTTTGTGAATTCCCCCCTATGTTTTGTTCGAGTCAACAGACCCAACATTATACTTTCTTTAACAGGACTTTCCTAGTTGAGCAAAGATCTATGGAAAATTAGTGATGTGCGGATTGGGATTTCCCCGACCCTAACCTGCCCTCTCTTAGCCCGCACCCGCCCGCATCCCCGCTTCCAGGTTGCTTTTATAGACCCGCCCATGATATCACAAAAGGGGCAGGGCAAGCGCAGTGTCTATAAAAGACGAACCCAGAAGTCGGAAGCCGGCATTCGATGGCGGTGGGTGGGGAGAGCAGGAGAAGAGCTCAACCTGCACCCCCCCGCCACCCGCGAAGAAGCGTGTCAGGTCAGCCCGAACCCGCCCTACCCACCGTTTCGGGCCGGCCCGCACATCACTTCTATGTATGAACTGGACCAGAAGGAACTATAAGACCCTTTCACACATATCTTTGCCTTTTCCCTGCTAAATACAGTAAATAACAATTTTATTTGCTATATATTGCTATATATTGCTATATGTTTCATATAACTGTTGGGGTGCAAACTGATAAACAAAATGCTTTCTGTTTGTCCAGATAATGAACATGGTAGCTATTAGCACATCAGAAGCTTCATAAGCTTTAGTTTTGAGCAATTTTGAGCAATTACTGTATATTCCGATGTCCATAGCAAGGCACATATAGGGCCGATTCTTGCCCCTAAGTCACCCTGAGGAGGTTGCTGTGATGCCGCCCCCCCCTTCCCACCAATCTAATGAATTGTTGGAGGGGGTCCGGGGGGCCACATTGCTAGAAGGGACAAATTTTGAGTTTATTATCTAGAGATTTAGCTCTTAAAGTTACCAGGTGCGGCTTTGTCACCCTTGGTAACTTTTGGGGCAATGGTAAGATTTTCACCTTGACTCATGGAATTTGCACCCCTTGGAACAAATGGGTTGACTTTCACCTTATAGGCCAGATAGTTAAAGAATCGGTGTAGGCTCCAGTGATGTCCTTACAGCAAATTAGGTCATTGTTAGTCTGGTTCTGGTTTGGCCAATCTTAGTTGAAGTGATCCAAGCACAGTTTGGCTGGCTAAATTGCTTTGTGTAGGAGCTTTAATTGAGTAAAATATGATGCATATGACCAGATTACTTCTTGTGCTCTAATGACATTTTTGGTACAAAACTCTATAACAACTAGAAATATATAAACTAAATAAAAAAAGTAAATGTAATGCTTTTAAAAATGTTCATCCCTGTCACATTTACTGCCATTAAAAAAAATCTATTGCTTCACCCAGTCTTAACCGCACTCATTTGTTTATTGCTATTAATTAGTAATTAGCTCTGAGAATACTTTTCTGCAGTTACTTAAGTGTCTGTATGTACAATAAACTGCCCCTAGGAAAATAAGGAATTCTACAAATACAAAGTAAAACATATTTATTGAATACCAGGACTGAGCCAGGAGACATTATTTTCCCAACAGAACCATTTGCTTCTTTGGCCTGTAATGTTTCAGAGCAGAGCACTTAATATCATACAAAGATAAATGTTTGGACAGGTCTTTTTATCCAGTTCCTTGGAAGTATAAGGCAGTGAAAAGATATACAATATAATACGGGGTGTTTAGAGAACGGTGGAAGGGATTTTTAGAGAACTGATAGCATGATCTTAAATAATGTTAAGAGATAACCTCTCCTGTAGTCCGACATCCCACTCCACAGTTCCAACTAATGGTATCTGTAAGAGAACTTACACATTTCTTTAGGAGGACCATATACACACACCAGTCCTACAGTAGCATGTGGACATTTATATGATTGACGACCCCAACCCCACAAACCCCTTGCTTTGGATTTTCAGAAGGTGGTGCTGTTGTAACAAAATTAATTTATATTAACAATACATGTATCCCTTAATATCTTGGAATAAAACCAAAATAAATAATGAATGAACATTGCAAAATTTCTTAGAATAACACCCTCATCAATTTTACTTCCACTTATTTTAAAGGTTTATTTATCCTTTAAAACACTGTTTGCCAACCAGTGGCTTGAGAGCAACATGTTGCTCACCAACCTCTAGGATGTTGCTCCCAGTGGCCTCATAGCAAGTGCTTGTTTTTGAATTCTGGTCTTGAAGGAAAACTTTAGTTGCATAAAACCTAGGTGTACTTCTAAACAGAGCCTCTTGTAGGCTGCCAGTCCACATAGGGGCTACCAAATAGCCGACCACAGCCCAGATTTGGCAGACCCAGGAATTTTTTATATGCTTTTGTTGCTCTCCAGCTTTCTTTACATTTGAGTGTGAAAGGTTGGGGCCCCTGCTTTAGAAAATAGTCATGGTCAACCATGGAATTACTTTCACAAAGGAACAGGAAATACATCATTATATAGTTTAGGACAGTGACCCCATTCTGGTCAACTAGGGAACTACCAGGGTCATACTTTTACACAGGAGCAACAAAAAAAAAAACCACTTCCTAACTACCCATCTTTGCTGTCCTTCAACATTAAGGGACTTCCTGTAAATGTAAAGGGCAACTAATCGATCAGTCGCCTACATCAATATATGGAGCCTGTATGAATGAATTGGGATGTGCAATCTGTTCCCATATTATTTGCGACAGATTTCCACTTTGATTTTCATCAAATTTAAAATTCCTGTTACAAGTTTTTCTTATCTACCTTCTCCTGGGGAGAGAAAAAAATATCACCTTGAACATGTTGTGTGTAGTATTTGTGTCTAGAAAGGTTTTTCTAATGTGTATCATTTTTGGGTCAGGGATTAAATAATATTTATGTACTAATATTAAAATCCTAATTTCAAACCTTTGGGAGTGTTTTTCATGGTGTTATATAACCCAATAGGTGTCAAATCAAGTCTACATGATATATTTTCCATAGCAGCTGTTTCTTTTGACATATGCGCTTGGAACATGGCATTGTGATTTTGTGAATTACTTATAAATTACTCCTTAAAATACATTCCTAGGTAATTAAAACAAATTCTGCTTGAATAATCTCATTCTGGGGGTCTGTTGAGTTAGACAAACCCGGTGTTTCATTCCTTTTTGTTCATGCATGTTTATTTCTTTCAACAGTCAACAAATGTTTATAATCTACATATGTAAAATATCTGAACCTGTCTGGTTTAAAACTGCCTGCCTGAAATCCGGACAGGACTCTGCATTGATTGACACAGTGGTTAGGGAATCATTGGCTGCCGAATCATAGCCCCGTCCCTTACGGCACAAGCCTGTTCCTAAATCTCATCTTCATATCTACTATAGGAGGATAGTGGTTGTGCTCACCTTTACGTCAGACAGTTCCTATAAGGGTTAAAGGAGAACTAAAGCTTAACTAAAGAAGTAGTTAGAAATGTATGTTTTGGGTTTCTGTGCCAGAGCAAGGCAACCACAGCCCTTTAGCAGTAAAGATCTGTGTCTCCAAAGATGCCCCAGTAGCTCCCCATCTTCTTTTCTGCTGATTCACTGCACATGCTCTGTGCTGCTGTCACTTACTGAGCTTAGGGACCCACTCACAATATACAGCTCACATAGAATAGAAATGTCACAATATAAGGCTGATTAGTAATTAATACAGATAATTACTACATGGCAGCACAGAAACCAGTGCAATTAGCATCAGAATTTAATAATCAGCTGGTGCATTTAGATATGGCATTTTTGATCATATTCATTTTCAGGGTTTAGTTCTCTTTTATGTGTTTTAACCAGTACAGGGAGGGCTTGTTTGAATGAATGAGAGCTTTCCATATAATGCATGCTCTACCAGTAGCTACAGCTGCCCTGCTATCATTATCCTAACCAACTCCACAGCGCACTGGTTATCCTCACTATACAGGGGTCATTTATAAACACTGGGCACATTTGCACCTGGGCAGTAACCTATGGCAACTAATGGGAAATTTAATTTCTTTGTTCAACTTGCAGCTGGCTGAAAAAAAAAAAAAAAAAAAAGCTAATCGCTGATTGATTGCTATTAGGGATGCACCGAATCCACTATTTTGGATTCGGCCGAACCCCGGAATCCTTTGTGAAAGATTCAGCCAAATACCTAACTGAATCCAAATTTGCATATGCAAATTAGAGGTGGGAAGGGGAAAACATTTTTTACTTTCTTGTTTTGCAACAAAAAGTCACGCGATTTCCCTACCTGCCCCTAATTTGCTTATGCTAATTAGGATACGGTTCGGCCGGACAGAAGGATTTAGCCCAATCCAAAACCTGCTGAAAAAGCCAAATCCTGGCTGAATCCTGAACCGATTCCTGGATTCAGTGCATCCCTAGTTGCTATGGGTTACTGCCCAGGTGAAAATTTGCCCAGTGTTTATAAATGAGCCCAACATTCCCTTTGAATGTCATTTCTCGTGAGCAATGCCCTCCCACTATTGTCTCCAAACAATATCCAATTGTATCTGTGAATTATGGTTTGTCTGTATATGTAAACTGTTCTGTTTTGTATTTGTACCCCTTTAGTCTGCATAGCACAGCGGGGAAAGATAGCACTATATAAGTAATAATTATAATAGTTAAGGCCTCTGATTTCCGGTTTCTAGACAGCTCTATCTGTGTAGCAAAGACATTGTAAATATATATGTTAAGAAATATTTAATTTCTGTTGTCTGTATCTGTTTAAAGCTATGTAGCTACTTATGCTTGTTGGCAGCATTACATTGCCATCTAGTGTCAGTTTAGCAAAATACAACCAAGAGACTTTATGCTAGTCTAAAGAAGTTACAGTGATTTTGGCAATATCGACTACACCCCATACCTTTGCTACCACTTTCTCTATTGATTATTTAAAAAACTGATACATGCATCTTATAGAACAAACTTCTGTGTTACCAACCTTCCTGCCGTAATTAACATTTCCTATAATGCCAGGATCTCTAATAATCTGCAAACCTATATACCTGCTCTTTAAACTTTCAGTACCTGTCTGAGACCCACACTTAGACTGATCTCATATTTCTGCCTCCTTCCACTGCAGACATATGACTAAACTTTCCTGGATATGTAACATATTGTTGCTGCCTAGAGACTCATCTTCTTCTTTGCTGTCCTATTTGTAATAAATGCCCTTGGGTATTTTACCCTTGTCTTCTGCTCCCATGCGCCCAGGGCTGGAACTAGGGGTAGGCAAAAGCGGCAGCTGCCTAGGGTGTAATGATAGGGGGGCTCTGGCCTGCTACCTCTAAAATTGTCTTCTGTCTACCCCTAGTCTGCACCCCTCAGTCTTACTCCCCTTCCTTCCCTCTGTCACCCTCCCCTCCGTTGTTCTCCCCTGGTCGCTCAAACCCTCCTTCCCCTCCGTTACTCAATAAGGATTAATTATATCTTAGTTTGGATCAAGTACAAAGTACTGTTTTATTATTTTAGAGAAAAAGGAAATCAATTTTAAAAAAACTGGATTATTTGATTATAATGGAGTCTATCTTATTTGGAGCTTTCTGGATAACGGGTTTACAGATAACAGATCCCATACCTATACTGCCACCATGATGGTCATGAAAAGGAACACCAAGAGCCCCAATAGTGTAATATGTTTTTACAAGGAGTAATGGTAGAGTAAACAAGTTAATACTCACAAACCAGGGTTACCGATAGGCAACCACTGTATAGGCAGGTGGGGAGATTATCCTGACCCCACTCAGGAAGAAAACGTCGCTCTCTGTAGAAGAAGAAAACGGGGATGATACCCCTCCACTCGGGGTGGACTCGATATGGTAGTAAGACAAAAAAGGATAAAAATAGCTAAAAGCACTTAAAAACCCAATGGGTAATTCAGAGGAGGTAGTAATGAACTTACCTCCTCCAAGCAGACACCAACGAAAGTGGTAATTTTCAATAATAGTTTATTCACAAAACAGTATTGCAACGCGTTTCGCAGGCATTTCCTGCTTCACCAGGCAATATGGAACGGGAACAAAAACAACAGGCGCCTGGCGTGTTTATACAAAGACACTGTTTTGTCTTACTACCATGACCATGATGGTCATATTTCAGTAGGTGAGAACAGTTATTGCTAACCTAGGAAAAACTATATATGTTATAGTTGTCATATATTATCAGGAGACCTTTTAAGGAACAGTATCACTAAATAAATTGTAATTGTCTTACAGTCTTAATTTTGTCTTAAGTTTAAAAGACACATATAATGCCACATACCTACCAAATAAATTAAAGGGATTGTTCACCTTTAAATTAACTTTTGGTATGACGTAGAGAGTGATATTCTGAGACAATTTGCAATTGGTTTTCATTTTGTATTATTTGTGGTTTTTGAGTCACAGTACTTTTTTATTGATCAGTTCTCTAGTTTGCAATTTCAGCAATAAGAGACTGGAACATGAATAGAGATGTCGCGAACTGTTCGCCGGCGAACTTGTTCGCGCGAACATCGGGTGTTCGCGCTCGCCGGAAGTTCGCGAACGTCGCGCGACGTTCGCCATTTTGGGTTCGCCATTGTTGGCGCTTTTTTTTGCCCTCTCACCCCAGACCAGCAGGTACATGGCAGCCAATCAGGAAGCTCTCCCCTGAACCACTCCCCTTCCCTATAAAAACCGAAGCCCTGCAGCGTTTTTTCACTCTGCCTGTGTGTGCTGAAGAGATAGTGTAGGGAGAGAGCTGCTGCCTGTTAGTGATTTCAGGGACAGTTGAAAGTTTGCTGGCTAGTAATCGTTTTGATACTGCTCTGTTATTGGAGGGACAGAAGTCTGCAGGGGTTTGAGGGACATTTAAGCTTAGGTAGCTTTGCTGGCTAGTAATCTACCTTCTACTGCAGTGCTCTGTATGTAGCTGCTGTGGGCAGCTGTCCTGCTTCTGATCTCATCTGCTGACTGCTGCAATAACAGTAGTCCTTGTAAGGACTGCTTTTATTTATTTTTTTGTTGTTTTACTACTACTACTACTACTACTATAAGAGCCCAGTGCTATTAGTCTAGCAGTGTTGGGGAGTGGGACTGGTGTGCTAATCTGCTGCTCCTAGTAGTTCAGCAGCACCAACTTTAATTTTTTTTTTTAATATTCATTTTTTTTTATTTTACTTTTTTTTATTTTACTACCGCTGTAGTAGTGTATAAGTTGACCTTTTAGGCATTATTTGCCCTGTAGGCATTTTTTGCCCAGTGTGTTATTCAACCAACTGCCATCTAGCTGTGTGACCTTGTTCACATTCTGTCTAAATATCCATAATATTACCGTCTCCAGAAAAAACACCGGAGTGACTTTTTTCAAGCAGCCATAATATATTTTACGTAATCCGTATCCACCGCTGTAGTAGTGTATACGTTGACCTTGTAGGCATTATTTGCACAGTGTTTTCTTCAACCCGCCATCTAGCTGTGTGAGCTTGTTCACATTTTGTCTAAATATTGATAATATTATCGTCTCTAGAAAAACCACTTGAGTTACTTTTTTTCAAGCAGCATTCATATATTTTACGTAATCCGTATCCACCGCTGTAGTAGTGTATACGTTGACCTTGTAGGCATTATTTGCACACTGTTTTCTTCAACCCGCCATCTAGCTGTGTGACCTTGTTCACATTCTGTCTAAATATCCATAATATTACCGTCTCCAGAAAAAACACCGGAGTGACTTTTTTCAAGCAGCCATAATATATTTTACGTAATCCGTATCCACCGCTGTAGTAGTGTATACGTTGACCTTGTAGGCATTATTTGCACAGTGTTTTCTTCAACCCGCCATCTAGCTGTGTGAGCTTGTTCACATTTTGTCTAAATATTGATAATATTATCGTCTCTAGAAAAACCACTTGAGTTACTTTTTTTCAAGCAGCATTCATATATTTTACGTAATCCGTATCCACCGCTGTAGTAGTGTATACGTTGACCTTGTAGGCATTATTTGCACAGTGTTTTCTTCAACCCGCCATCTAGCTGTGTGAGCTTGTTCACATTTTGTCTAAATATTGATAATATTATCGTCTCTAGAAAAACCACTTGAGTTATTTTTTTTCAAGCAGCATTCATATATTTTACGTAATCCGTATCCACCGCTGTAGTAGTGTATACGTTGACCTTGTAGGCATTATTTGCACACTGTTTTCTTCAACCCGCCATCTAGCTGTGTGACCTTGTTCACATTCTGTCTAAATATCCATAATATTACCGTCTCCAGAAAAAACACCGGAGTGACTTTTTTCAAGCAGCCATAATATATTTTACGTAATCCGTATCCACCGCTGTAGTAGTGTATACGTTGACCTTGTAGGCATTATTTGCACAGTGTTTTCTTCAACCCGCCATCTAGCTGTGTGAGCTTGTTCACATTTTGTCTAAATATTGATAATATTATCGTCTCTAGAAAAACCACTTGAGTTACTTTTTTTCAAGCAGCATTCATATATTTTACGTAATCCGTATCCACCGCTGTAGTAGTGTATACGTTGACCTTGTAGGCATTATTTGCACAGTGTTTTCTTCAACCCGCCATCTAGCTGTGTGAGCTTGTTCACATTTTGTCTAAATATTGATAATATTATCGTCTCTAGAAAAACCACTTGAGTTACTTTTTTTCAAGCAGCATTCATATATTTTACGTAATCCGTATCCACCGCTGTAGTAGTGTATACATTGACCTTGTAGGCATTATTTGCACAGTGTTTTCTTCAACCCGCCATCTAGCTGTGTGAGCTTGTTCACATTTTGTCTAAATATTGATAATATTATCGTCTCTAGAAAAACCACTTGAGTTACTTTTTTTCAAGCAGCATTCATATATTTTACGTAATCCGTATCCACCACTGTAGTAGTGTATACGTTGACCTTGTAGGCATTATTTGCACACTGTTTTCTTCAAACTGCCATCTAGCTGTGTGTATTATCGTTTCCAGAAAAACCAACTGAGTTTTTGTTGTTGTTGTTTTTTTAAAAATAATGCCAGGCAAAGGCAGGCCGCCACGCAGAGGCCGTGCTAGGGGCCGTGCTGCTATGCAATCCTGTGGCCCTAGCAAATTGCCCAGTTTTAAAAAGCCAATGACCCTGAACTCCCAAAATGCTGAAGAGGTAGTTGACTGGCTTACACAGCACACCCCATCCTCTACCGTTTCTAACTTTACCACAACATCCTCCTCATCCTCCACTGCTATGGCCACCCCACGTAACACTTCCTCCACCACCGGTGCCCCTTCTTCACTGGAGTCAGAGGAGTTATTTTCCCATGAGTTTCTTGAACTGAGTAATGCGCAACCATTATTGCCAGAAGAAGATGAAGGAGATGAGGACCTTACACCAGATTTAATTCTGGCAGAGAACACGATAGAGATGGACATAATGAGTGATGAGGAGGAGGTCCCCGCTGCTGCTTCCTTCTGTGATGTGTCAGAAGAAATTGATGCATCTGAGGAGAATGATGATGAGGAGATTGATGTTTTGTGGGTGCCTAGTAGAAGAGAGCAAGAGGAGGGTAGTTCAGATGGAGAGACGGAGAGTCAGAGAGGCAGTAGGAGAATAAGACTTAGAAGAAGCAGGGAGGACAGCCCGCAGGGATCAGTAGGGCAACAACATGTATCGGCACCTGTGTTCAGCCGGCCAACGCACCCGCCATTGCCGCCAATGCCGCCAACTTCTACTGTTACCGCCAGATCGCACACTTCCAAAAAGTCAGCAGTGTGGGATTTTTTTAATGTGTGTGCCTCTGACAAAAGCATTGTAATTTGCAATGAGTGCAGTCAGAAACTGAGCCTTGGTAAGCCCAACAGCCACATAGGTACAACTTCTATGCGAAGGCACATGAGCGGCAAGCACAAAGCACTTTGGGAGCAACACCTCAAAGGCAACAGGCAAACTAAAAGCCACACTCCTTCTGGTCCAGCATCTTACTGCTCTACCTCTGCTCTCCTTGACCCGTCTGAACCACCCTCCACTCCGCCTTCCACCTTGACCACCTGTTCCCATTCCCAGTCATCTGCCACCAGCCAAGTTTCTGTGAAGGCCATGTTTGAGCGTAAGAAGCCAATGTCTGACTGTCACCCCCTTGCCCGGCGTCTGACAGCTGGCTTGTCTGCACTCTTAGCCCGCCAGCTTTTACCATACCAGCTGGTGGACTCTGAGGCCTTCCGCAAATTTGTAGCAATTGGGACACCGCAGTGGAAGGTACCCAGCCGCAATTTTTTTCTAAAAAGGGAATACCACACCTGTACCAACATGTGCAGAGCCAAGTTACCGCATCTCTGTCACTTAGTGTTGGGCCAAAGGTCCATATGACTACTGACGCATGGTCCTCCAAGCATGGTCAGGGCAGGTATGTCACCTACACTGCCCACTGGGTGAACTTGGTAATGGCTGGGAAGCAGGGAATGGGTAGCTCAACAACAACAGTGGAGTTGGTGTCACCGCCACGGATTGCACGCGGTTCTGCCACCACCTCTACTCCTCCATCGCTCTCTACCTCGTCTTCTTCCTCTTCTTCTTCTTACTCTGCTGCTGGGTCCTCCTTCTCCTCCTCCACACCTGTGCACCCCCAGCTCCCCCTAGGCTATTCGACGTGCCAGGTACGCCGTTGTCACGCTGTCTTGGGGATGACGTGCCTGGAAAGCAAAAACCATACCGGATCTGTACTCCTGTCATCTCTGCAGTCACAGGCCGATCGGTGGCTGACCCCACACCAACTGCAGATCGGAAAAGTGGTGTGTGACAATGGAAGCAATCTGTTGGCAGCGTTGAGACTGGGCAATTTAACACGTGCCCTGCATGGCACATGTGTTAAATTTAATAGTCCAACGTTTTGTCTCCAAGTACCCAGGATTCCAGGACGTTCTCACCCAGTCCAGAAAGGTGTCGGCCCATTTCAGACGTTCCTACACAGCCATGGCACGCCTTGCTGACATTCAGCAGCGCTACAACATGCCAGTCAGGCGTTTGATTTCTGACAGCCAGACTCGCTGGAATTCAACGCTCCTTATGTTGGAACGTCTGCTGCAACAACAAAGGGCCGTCAACGAGTACCTTTTTGAACTGGGTGGTAGGACTGGATCTGCAGAGCTGGGGATTTTTTTCCCCCGTTACTGGGTGCTTATGCGCGATGCCTGCAGGCTCATGCGACCTTTTGAAGAGGTGACAAATATGGTCAGTCGCACTGAAGGCACCATCAGCGACCTAATACCCTTCGCTTTCTTCCTGGAGCGTGCCGTGCGACGAGTGACAGATGAGGCTGTAGACCAGCGTGACGAGGAGCTGGAAGCGCGCGATTTCTGGTCGGAATCACCAGAACGAACCCAGGCACCTGCTGCAACGCAGGGAGAGGTGCCAGAAGTGGAGTCAGAGGAGGAAGGTGGCTTTGTGGAGGAGGAGGAGGAGGACCAACAGGAGCAGGCTTCCCAGGGGGCTAGTGGTGACCTTTTGGGGACCCCTGGTCTTGTACGTGGCTGGGGGGAGGAGACCGTGGATGATGCAGTCCTTGATAATGAGGAAGCGGAGATGGATAGCTCTGCATCCAACCTTGTGAGAATGGGGTCTTTCATGCTGTCATGCCTGTTGAAGGACCCCCGTATCAAGAGGCTTAAGGAGAAGGACCTGTACTGGGTCGCAACGCTACTAGACCCTCGGTACAAGCATAAAGTGTCAGAAATGTTACCAACATACCACAAGTCCGAAAAGATGCGGCATTTACAAACCAGCCTGCAAAACATGTTGTACAATGCTTTTAAGGGTGATGTCACTTCAGGAACTCATCAACATTCCAGGGGCAGAGGTGCCAGTAATCCTGCCACGAGCGCACCTGCAAGGACAAAGCCCTTTGGCCAGTCTGTAACGTCAGACATGCAAATGTTTTTCTGTCCAAGGCAGCGCCACAACCCTTCTGGATCCACCCTCAAAGAACGCCTCGACCGGCAGGTAGCGGACTACCTGGCATTAACTGCAGATATCGACACTCTGAGGAGCGATGAACCCCTGGACTACTGGGTGTGCAGGCTTGATCTGTGGCCAGAGCTGTCACAATTTGCCATGAACCTCTTGTCTTGCCCAGCCTCAAGTGTGCTCTCAGAAAGGACCTTCAGTGCAGCAGGAGGGATTGTAACTGAGAAGAGAACTCGCCTAGGTCACAAAAGTGTCGATTACCTGACCTTTATTAAAATGAATGAGGGGTGGATCTCGGAGGGTTACTGCACGCCGAAAGACTTGTTCTGACTTCTATGCAGCTGTCCTTCTCTTCAAGCCTCATGACTCCACACACAGCTGTCCTTTAGCGTCCTCCTCCCTCCGCCACCGTTACAAACTAGGGTGCAACCCTACTGGTTTAATTTTTTCTGGCCTCTGTGCTTCAGTGGCTGCAACCAAAAAAACTGGGCAAACAATGTCTACAAGGTCAACGTATGGCAAAAAATGACTATTTTCAGCATTTATATGGCATATTTTTTCTGGCAACTGTGCTTCAGTGGCTGCGACCAAAAAAATGCATATTTTCAGCATTTATATGGCATAATTTTTCTGGCCTCTGTGCTTCAGTGGCTGCAACCAAAAAAATTTATATTTTCAGCATTTATATGGCATAATTTTTCTGGCCTCTGTGCTTCAGTGGCTGCAACCAAAAAAATTTATATTTTCAGCATTTATATGGCATAATTTTTCTGGCAACTGTGCTTCAGTGGCTGCGACCAAAAAAATGACTATTTTCAGCATTTATATGGCATATTTTTTCTGGCCTCTGTGCTTCAGTGGCTGCGGCCAAAAAAACTGGGCAAACAATGCCTACAAGGTCAACGACGTTGACCTTGTAGGCATTGTTTGCCCAGTTTTTTTGGCCGCAGCCACTGAAGCACAGAGGCCAGAAAAAATATGCCATATAAATGCTGAAAATAGTCATTTTTTGCCATACGTTGACTCAACGTATATGGCAAAAAATGACTATTTTCAGCATTTATATGGCATATTTTTTCTGGCAACTGTGCTTCAGTGGCTGCGACCAAAAAAACTGGGCAAACAATGCCTACAAGGTCAACGTATGGCAAAAAATGACTATTTTCAGCATTTATATGGCATATTTTTTCTGGCAACTGTGCTTCAGTGGCTGCAACCAAAAAAAATGGGCAAACAATGTCTACAAGGTCAACGTATGGCGAAAAATTACTATTTTCAGCATTTATATGGCATATTTTTTCTGGCAACTGTGCTTCAGTGGCTGCGTCCAAAAAAACTGGGCAAACAATGTCTACAAGGTCAACGTATGGCGAAAAATTACTATTTTCAGCATTTATATGGCATATTTTTTCTGGCAACTGTGCTTCAGTGGCTGCGTCCAAAAAAACTGGGCAAACAATGCCTACAAGGTCAACGTATGGCAGTTGTTTAAAGAGAACAGTAGATTACTAGCCAGCAAAGCTACCTAAGCTAAAATGTCCCTCAAATCCCTGCAGACTTCTGTCCCTCCAATACAGAGCAGTATCAAGCAGATTACTAGCCAGCAAACTTACTATCATCTGTCCCTGAAATCACTAACAGCTCTCCCCCTACACTATCTCTTCCAAGCACACACAGGCAGATTTTTCAGATACATTTTTGCCCTTGATCCCCCTCTGGCATGCCACTGTCCAGGTCGTTGCACCCTTTAAACAACTTTAAAATCATTTTTCTGGCCAGAAATTTTTTTTTTAGATGTTAAAGTTCGCCTTCCCATTGAAGTCTATGGGGTTTGCGAACCGTTCGCGAACCGCTCGCATTTTTGCGCAAGTTCGCGAATATGTTCGCGAACTTTTTTTCCGACGTTCGCTACATCCCTAAACATGAATAGGAGAGGCCTGAATACAAAGATGAGTTGATAAAAAGTAGCAGTAACAATATATTTTCTAGCCTTATACAGTATTCATTTTTTAGATGGGGTCAATGACCCCCCCACACACACTTGAAAGCTGAAAAGAATCTGAAGAAAAAGGTCAATAATTGACAAACCATAAAAAATTTAAAATCAAGGCCAATTGAAAAGTTGCTAGAAATTAGCCATTCTATAACATACTGGCCCAGGGGTAGGTGAAACATGAAGTACATGCCTGGCACTGCCCCATCTTTGCACCCTAGTCACTTGCCTCTTCTGCCTTAGTTTAAGCTCTGATGCCAGGGGTCCACCAAAAACTCACTCTCCACTCTCATCATTTATTTTCCTTATTCTCTCAATCACTTCTCCTTACATACTATCAGCTATACTTCCCTCCATTTCTTCCCTTTGTTCTCATATAGGAAAGAGGGAATGGCCTTGGTATATAGACATACAATGAAAATAGTTGGGAGAGCAGAAATGCCCCTTAAAAAAAGCAAAAACAGCAGAGCACCGGGGAGTCCAGTAAAAGTATATAAAGTTGAAATTTTATTTAATATACATATAAAAACAAATTACAGCAGCAGTGAACTCTGGCTGCCCGCTTAACGCGTTTCGCCACGTTGGGCCCACGTTTTGACATGTGGGCCCACTGGGAGCTTTCCTGGTGTCCTGGTAGGCCAGTCCAGTACTTCCTATAATTTAAGAAAGAGGGACATGGATCATGTCTGGGGCATATTTGTCAGTATAATCACTAAATAAAACGGATGTTAACCCCAAGCGTGCCACTTACAACAGGAAATGGATAATCAGCATATTAACCCCAGGCATGCTAGTAAGATCACTGTAGAAATAGCTAGTGAGTACTCCACTAACCCCAGGCAAGCCAGAAATATCACTGCAAAAATGTCCAATGAGCACTTCTTAACTCCAAAAATGCTAGTAAGATCAATGCAGAAAAGGATAGATCGAAAGCATTAACTCACCTATACAGTACTTGCACAAGCAAAATACCAACACCAAACTTCTCCTATCCCATATTGCTTGGCTCTCTCCCTGTCCCTCTTTGCTTCCTGCATCTGAAAAAAATTTCAAGATGGGTCTTGCATTTAACTGTACAACACAGGAAACAGAAAGCTGGTTGGGAAGAACCAAACAGGAACCAAGCAATTCAGGACATTCCTGCTACAATCCGAGAAAGTGGGATCTGCACTCAAAATCAAGACTGTCCTGCAAAAAGCAGGACAGTTGGGAGTAGGATTTCCAACTAACCCCTTTAATAATGGCTACATATTAAATCCACTTCTTGCATAGCTAATTAGCAATTGATTTAGATGCACACTGAAGACTGAAAAGAAATTTTGAATATGCAACCGTGCAATATGCATCTAAATGAATTGGTAACTAGCTAATGCAGAATGTGGATTCAATATGTGGCTGCTATTAAAGGGGTGAGGTGGCAATCCTAGTTGGGAGATATGCAGTCCAACACTAGTAACAAAATAGTATTGTATATCAGTCATGGTCAACATGCCAGAATACATGCATAGTTTTGTACGATTTTATTTGTATATCTATTGCCCCCTTAGTCCCCAACACTGGTAGAGACTGACAGCAGTCCAGCATAGTGCAATATCCAAAGAGTGGTAAAGGAATACAGATGCTATACAGGCTCCCCTCTTTCTTTCCCAGCTCACTTACAGCTCACAATATTTCATAAACTCATCATTAAGTCCTGCTAATGAACAATAAGCAGTGCCACTGTACAAGAGATGGCAGTCACTGAAAAGGGGTCCCACGTCTCATTGATGTATACACATCAATGCAGGAGGCAATTTCAATTTTGCCAAAAAAAACCCCATCATTTCAAAATTCAGTTTGCAGTGTTCCTTGGAATTGTTGCTCTTGTAGCTTCTTGTTCACAGGCTGAAAGTCTTCCCTCTTCTGAGAAAACTGAGCTTCATATTCTTTCCATGAGCTCTGTAGCACGGTGCCAAGGATGCCTGAGTCACTGAATATTAAACGTACCATAGTCCATGCCCTGAGTATATTAGTTACAGCAGTGAATCCAGGCTACCAACACTTCATGGCCATGAGATCAATTTATGCTTCATTGACAAGTTTTAGGTGGTGCTTTTGTCAATGGTTGTGATGTTTAAAATAAAAAATAATTATGCTATATGTAGACTGAGTGAAGTAGGGCACCTACATAAATTCAAGTCAATAAAAATGCAGTTTAGAATGTTGCAACCAGGGGCGTAACTATAGAGGTAGCTGTGGGGGGTAATGAGGCATAGGGAGCCTCATAAGGCCCAAATAATGAGAAATTCCAACATTTATTTGTAAAACAGGGCAATCTCTGGATATATTGTTGGCCCTAAAATTAATTTGCGGTGGGACCCACTTACGCCACTGGTTGCAATGTAAAGGAGGATCAGTAATTAATGTAAAATTGAATCCATCTTCTTACTGTAAAGCTAGATTGATGCTATTTGGAAGGCTGCATTTCCAAAGGCTAGGGCAACATGCAAAGTGCAAAAAGAAAAGATATGAATTGCTCTATTCTTTGCACTTTTCATGTTGCCCTGTGGGTGGTGCCCCAACACATAGCTCTATCCAAGCCTAAAACAGAGCACAAAATGGTCAGCTAATGAATAAGCCATTGAGGCTGCCATCTCCAATGAATATTAGGCCAAATATGGCAAGCTTTGTACATTGGCAATATTAAAAGACAGTATCAGGAGTAAGTCTCTGGCAATTAGGTGAGTGGTTTCAAGTGGGTCAAAGACAGTATGCAGGATCAAATGTAGGAAAAATCACATACAAAGATGCGACGATTCAAGTGCCACGAGAAAAAAAAATTTTTATTCTCTACTCCATTCTTGTATGGTTTTACAGTAAGCATCCCTTTATTTAGGTGTGAAAAGAACTTTTAGTCTAAACTTATCAATAATGGGCAAATTTATACCTGGGCAGTATCCTGTAGCAATCACTGTTTTTTTCAACCAGTTGCAGGTAAAACAATGAAGCAAAAGTTTGATAGTTTCCCATGTTCAAATTTGAACAATGCTGATAAGTGAGCTGCTCTGGGGTCAGTGTTCTCAGTAATGCTGTTCTTAAAAACATTTCTCGCTGTGTATCAGATATTAGAATAATAATCCAGAACTCCAGATTCTGCAATTACAAGCCACAATCTGATGCAGTACTGTGTATCAGAGGAACTGATTTGCATTGAAATTGTGCAAGTTGTACCAGGTTACAAAAGGGCAGCAAGTGGAACCAAGGTCAGACTGTACCACCGGTTATTGGGAAAAATCCCATGTCCCCAGTCCTGGTGGCCACCAAAAGATTGCAGAGTGTTCCACAGTCAAGATTTGATGGCATTGCCAGAACATGCCCTTCTTTGATATATATACACTTATAAAGAAGTGTAACCCTTTCGACACCCCTTCTGTCGGGGTTACATTTCATGTGTGGCGATCACCTGGTGGCACAGGACAAACCTAAGCCACTCCGCAATGGTATTTATGGTACTTATTAGTGCAGTGCCTCCACCTAGTGGCATCCGGGAATGCACCTATGGGTGGCCCCACTAGGACACAGCCATTTGTGCTCCACAAAGGAGATGTAGGTGGGAGAGTTCTACTGGTGGTACTCACTGAATAACCTGCATTCTGTTAATAAAACTGCAAAAGAACTTTATAGATGTGTCTTTTTTCAACCTAACCTACTATGTTACTTTTTTACTGTGTGGCTGTGTGCTGAATTATTATATGTGCTGATAAAATCCATTTTTACTAAATCCATTTTATTCTCAAACCACTGGAATCCTTCATTGATTAAGTCAGTGTGTGTGAGAGTTATGGTTCAGCCACATTCTACCCTTGCTCCATTTATTACAAGTCCTTCGCTAAGAGTTACAAATGTAACAGTGTTCTGCCTGGGAGCAGATGGATTTAGGCAATACAACTGAGAATACTGACACTATTTTCAAAATATTAATCTACATGAAAAGTTACCTATAGGTCATGTTGACCGGTTAGAGTTTCTAGTGCTAATGGACTACTGCTGCACAAATGTGGCAGTCCCCTCATAGAGGAACAGGGTATTAAGAAAGGTAATGTAAAAACATCAGGCAGATACTTTTATGGCAAAATTACAAATAGCATTCAAAGATACTGTTATGATTAAAAAGTTTATTTTCTGGTGTCAGTATCTCTTTAAGGCCATAATATCTTTGAGACCCAAGTTCCTATTACAGACACTAGTTTATTCCTTCCTTCAAGCTGGCAGTTGTTAGTGTAGAAGCATTAAAGGCAACATTAAAAGATAAAACCCTCTTTGTGATTTAATGTCCATGTCAATTCTGGGCCCTTCACTTGGTTCCTGGTGACTTTTTTGAAATTTGCGACCTATCAGATTGATGCACTCATAAAGGTTTTTTTTGTAAGACTATGCATTCATTGTTATTGCTACTTTTTATTATTGCTCTTTCTATTTAGGCACCATTCTATCAATATTTCATTCATCCCCTCATTCAAATTATTGTATAGTTGCTAGTGTAATTTTGATTCTAGCAACCAGATTATAAACTGGAGAGCTGCTGAACAAAAAGCGAAATAACTCAAATGTTAGGCACCCCCAAGTGAATGTATTTACTAACTTGAAACTTCAGGCCTGTGCTCCTATCAGCAGAAAACTGCACCGGCCCAGGGTTATACCAGTAAGCACCATGGATTGCTTCTCTTCCGGCTTCTTGTTTCTTCAAATTTCCCGGGGCAGACGCATGCGCAGTAGAATCAAAAAGCCGAATTTTTCGTTAAAGTTCGGCTTTACGCTCTACTGCGCATGAGCTGCCGCGCGAAGAGGAAGACGGAAGAGGATCTTTCCATGGTGCTCACTGGAAGAAGCCAGGGCCATTGCAGTTTTCTGCTGATAGGCGCACAGGCCAGGGGTTTCAGTTAAGTAAATACCTCCCAACTGTCCCGTTTTGAGCGGGACAGTCCCGCTTTTGACAGCTCAACCCACAGTCCCGAGTTAGTACTGGAACCGGAAACCGGAACCTGAACCGGAAAATCCATATTTCTCTGCACTGAACAGTCAAAAGAGATACAATGTTTCTAACTTAATTGGCTCTTGGCAGAGAGCCCGGAATAGATACCTGACACATTTGTGACAGTTTTATCCCTTGGGAGAAGTTAGACTCACGGTTTAAAGTGCAATTCCCCTTCATAAGCAGAACTGTAATAAAACAAAACCTACAGAAATGTGTTCAAACTTTGGCAAATTTTGTAAAATGGGCACTGTAATTAGGGGGTTTGGCAGCAAACAAAGGACATGGGCAAGTCTTTTTGACCCTCTTTCCGTTTCCAAAATGTTGGGAGGTATGTATACAATCACTTAGGGGTGCCTAAGTAAATACAGACTATCCTTGACCTTTAATAAATGGTTATAGTTTCTCATAGATCACAATTACAATATTATATATAATAATATAACTATAACTAGGCAGTTTATGGTTTAGATTCCAGTATTGGATAGTTCCAGTAGATGGTGCTGTTTAAATAGCTTTGAGTGCGGCACACTGTCTGTTTGACCCCTCCATTGCTGTTGTACTTGGAAAGACTCCATGAAATATCACAGATTCCTTTATATAAATATTCACTTGTTAAACATTAATGTGACAAAGTCTCTTTTTTATCCCCTAGAAAAACATTATTGAACTTGGGAGTGGTTCCTTTCATTTATCTAAAATGTGAAGGCCTCGGGGACACGTCCAAACCATATTCTCTGAAAAGTCTGACATGATCCCAAACAGATCATTGTTTCCTCAGGGCTCCCGGGAATTCTGCATGCCTTGAAAAATGGCAATAATTAGCAATACACGGGAATGAGTTTTATTTGTTTCTGGGCTTGTAAAGAAAAAGAAATAATTGGACACGTATGTAATTCTGTGGTAAAAATTGTGGCATTGGCGCTGAGTGAGAATATTTCTACTTCAGATATTTGTTCTGTTTTAACAGGGCACGTTGGGTTTCAGTGCAGTGTAAAGTTGGTGTAATATTGACACTGGTATGACTTGTTATTATCTCCTCAACACAGTGTCCCTGTTTGTTCTATGATAAACATTATCAATGCAGAGAGGACCATGCTATGCAGCTTTGTGTCTGCCCCATTTCCTGCTTTCCTCTGATTGGCTGCTTTGGGAGGTGGGGCACATGGTCTCATTTCCAACAAGGATCTAATGCAGCTTAACTCTTTCACAAGGCAAACGCTGCCTGCAGGACACAGAGAGACAGAAGTGCTCCATGCTGCTGAACTGCACGTGGGCCCGATCCATTTTAGCATTAATCACCCCCCAGAGCGAAAGGCCCCGCAATTGCACAGTGGAAATTGCTAAAAAATGTCTGGCTAGAGCAGAATTCAAAACTTATGGGTCTGGAAGAAATCAAAATAGTTGAAAACCGCATAATTACGGTAAAATACAAAAGGGACACGTTAGGCTATTTTTGTAAAAAAATAAAAGAAGTTTGTTTTTATGGGGCACAAAAATTCCGTGTGTATATTTATATATCTATTGGCTATAGCACAACATTAAATTGTGTCCATCTGCGCACGGAACACAGACTTTCCAGTCAGATGGGGGTTTCAGTGGCCAGATGGGGGTTTTAGTGGCCACGTGGCTTCAGGAGACTGACACACATGGTTGGACTGGATGTTAGGGTGTAAAGAGGCTTTAGTATGGTGCCCTGCTTTCATTTGTATTTCATGCACCGCTATTGAAGCCATTTGTACATTTTGGCATAACGAAACAATACTTTCCGACATTTAATTCCCAGTGCTTTATGCTGTATGCCCAGCTGGTAGCCAGGCCATTAGAGGCGCATCCAGGGTCGGACTGGGGGAAAAAAAAGCAGCCCTGGCAAAAAAAATTCAAAGCAGCCCCGGTATTGGATAGTTTATCTAGAAACCCATTATCCACAAAGCTCCAAATTATGGAAAGGCCATCTCCCATTGACTCCATTATAATCAAACAATTCAAATGTTTAAAATCATTTCATTTTCTCTGTAATAATAAAACAGAACCTTGTAATTAAGCCAAACTAAGATAAAATTAGTCTTTATTGGGAGCAAAATCAGATTATTGGGTTTATTTAATGTTTACATGATTTTCTAGTCGACTAAGAGTATGAAGATCCAAATTTTGGAAAGATCCATTATTGGGAAAACCGCAGGTCACGAGCATTCCGAAAAACAGGTCCCATACCTGTATACATGTGTGACATTGGCGACCAAGCTCCCCCACTCACACATGCTAAAAAGAAAACATTGGTGGTCAGCCCCCCCCCCCCATAAAATTAGGGGGAAAAAGGTGGTCAGGTCCTCCGATAAAAAGTAAAAAAAAAATTGGTGACCGGCCCCACCAGTTAAAAAAACATTGGTGGCCCCCCTCCCTCCTAGTTAAAACAATCATTGGTGGCCAGCCCCCCCCCAAGTAAAAAAAGAAAATTTAATTTTAAAAAGAAATTTGTGGTCAGGGCTTTCAAAGAAAAAAAAACATTGGTGTTGGGCAGTTCCAGGTTCCAGAAGTGTTGACACCTAGTGGTTACTTTGAAGAACTGCAGAGGAGCTGCAGTCACTAGAGAAATAAGCAACATCTAGTAGTGTTTGTCAGCAACAGCAGCCTCATTAAATCTACAGTATCAGGACAGCAGAATGTGCAGAAAGGCCAGTGTGGGCCATTTACATTAAACAGACAGCGGCCCAACGGGCATTTGCCCGAATTCACAGATGGCCAGTCCGGGCCTGGGCGCATCTGTTGTACGATGCACACAACACTGAGCACATTTAAAGGGGAACTAAAGTCTAAAACAGAATAATGCTAGAAATGCTGTATTTTGTTTACTAAACATAAACATGAACTTACTGAACCAAAAGCCTAATCAAACAAATGATTTATGCTTTCAAAGTTGGCCACAGGGGCTCACCATCTTGTAACTTTGTTAAGATGGCGCAAGTCAAATAATATCTGCCAGAAGCCGATACAGCAAGACTGATTAATAATCAGAATATACAGACTGCACTGGGTCCTGTGTCGTCATGTAATCTAATGTGGATTTTATAGTTTTTGTATTGTTTAATGCAAACTTTCTCCAAATCTGCAGAACCAATGGCTGCAGCAAAACAATTCTCCAAATAGAATCCCAGTTTAGTTTAAATCTGGCTCCATGATCTTTGTCTATTATGCATAAAACCATGATGACACAAACTCACAGTATTATGATTTGCAATGAAGTTCGGTATCTTATCCCTTAATACCCCTTCTAAAAGCTTTCCTACTACTGATGTCAGACTAACTGGCCTATAGTTTTGAGGCTGAGAAAAGGATCCCTTTTTGAATAGTGGCACCACATAAACAATATGCCAGTCTCAATATGCCAGACCTCAATGAATCATGAAAAATTAAATAAAGCAGATTGGCAATCTCAGAGCTAAACTCGTTAAATACCCTGGGATGAATACCATCCAGTCCCTGACAAGTCAACTATGTGGACCATTTAGTAAATTTCTGCTAAATTTGATGACTAAAAAAGTATCTTAGTTAAGATAGGAGAGGAATTCTGGAGAATAAGCCCAAGGGAGAAAAATCTATAATGTGATGTAATGTGCATAGGTGTTTGGTTTAAAGTTTGCAGTTCTCAAAATATTTTTGTCCAAGGTTTCACGCTCTTATCAGAGACAATACTTAGGACCATCTGAATTGCTAGTATTGAAATAAATGATAAGGGTTACAGGTAGCCCCCAAAATTGCTGTTATATACATTTCATGTGTAGAAAATATAAGATCTCTGGATGGGTTGGCATTTAATTTCTTTGATTTCTAATAGAAAGAAATTGAGTTTTTCATCATCCACTTTGATTTCTGGAAATTAAATTATCTTGGGGTGGAGCAGAATTTGCAGGGTTACTGTGCATTTAGTATTTGTGCCTTCAAGAGCGGTTGCTTCTGGTTAACGGATCATTTTGTTCATTGTTTTGTCCCTTGTTTATACTTAATAAAAGCTTGAGTTGTTGTGTTGCCAGGAATGGACTCTGATGTCAGCTCATTTCATGGGTGGAGGAACGGTTTCAATCACGTAATGCCCAGTTCTATTTCTTATTGTTATTCTACTTTGTCTTTTCTCATACTTTTGCTTCGTTCTGGCCTGTACTGGCAGTAATATCCGCTGATATGCCGATGGACCATGGGCTTTATTATGAACATATACACTGACCCAACAATTATTTCACAGCTCCCAGTTAATTCTATATGTAATAACTGTATTTTTCTGCTCACTCCAATGTTCCCTCTGATTTGAACCAATGTTCCCTCTAAGCTTGCCTTCAAACAAGGTATGACACTACTGCACACAGCAAATCATGTATGAAGGGGAAAGTATTATTAGGTTGTTGTTGTTGTTATAGTCTCAGTAGACAGTATGATTGAAGAGAATTCAGCAGAAAATGTTCATTTCTGCCATTCCAACATATACTGTATATAATATAGCTGCATCAGACATACTTTAGATTTTCATTGGACGATTAAAGTGACCCCAGCCTTATTATGAAATATCATCAATCACATTTCCAAATAACAGAAGCCAAGGTTTTTTTTTTTTTTTTTTTGTCCTCAACAAAGAGCACAGATATGAGCAAGTCATTTTATAATGGATTATACTGTATGTTTATATATATGGAGGATTATATGTTATACCATATCAATTAATTTATATAAGTTTTATATCAGAAATGCCTCTGCCAGGGCAAAAATAGTAATTGAATTATTTAATAATAAATGTAGATTTGAAAATATGAAATGTTGCAAATTGTTGGTATGCGCGTTTTAATTCCCCATGTGCTACTGCCTCGTATTGTTAAGGAAAAGTTAATATGAGATGAACTCTCACACAGTATATTACAAGGCCTAACCTGGGGTTGTATTTTGTACAGGAGTTACCGCTTCATACTCTCCATCACACTCTCTGCACCTCAACCTCAACTCCATCAAACCCTCACCGACCATAGGTGTAACAACATGCTGCCTCACCCCCCACAAAAATATTTTAAGAGGCATCCGGCACGCACAGACACCCCAACCCACTCCCCCGCTACCTGCCCAACTGCCCACGGTCTTTCATCACTCTCAATTAGAAGAGCACCTGGGAAGGGGAGATTTCATGTAACTGTAGAGGAAGCAGACCCCTCGGTCCGCATTTGACTAGTTTTTAAAATTGTTCCCTTATTTTTATTTATTTATTTGTTCCATTTATTTATTTTTAGCTCACTTCCTTGTTATTTGCCTTTCAATTCAGTCACTTTCTACTTTCTTAGATTACAATATTATCTGGCTGATGGGGGTCATTGACCCTGGCAACCAAAAAAAATGATTGCTTTTTAATGCTACAGTTTTATTGTTACTTGATGTTGCTTATATTTCTTTTCAGACCCTTTTCTTGATTATTCAGTCTGTCAGTCAATCCACTGCCTGGTTGCTAAGTTAGATGGGACTTAAGCAGAAAAACTGGTGTGTGCGGATCCATAATTGTGGAATTGCTGTTCCTAAGGGGCCTTGTCAGGTCGGCGGATAACCAGCACCACTAGAGCAGCGAAAGTGAGTAAAATTCCGGGTGTGCGGTGTAATTATTACTTAAGCATCTAGATAATGGCTGAAATTCTAAGCTGGAGAGCCACTAGGAAAAAGTTGAATAACCGTTGCTTTAATTCATAATATGCTACTCCTAAATAATTTTACTTTCTAGTACTACATTTATAATGCACCTGAAGTTTGTTACATTATGGGGACAGAATTTTACTCATTTGTAAAATTTTACTCATTTGCATAGGAGTCAGAAATCTTATCCTCAAGGTCAGAATGGGCTCTTGTAGGCCCTGCTGGCCCAGACCCCAAATCCAGTGTTCCTATCCCCAACCTCCATTTTGCAGCAAAAAAATCAGAAGAGGGATGCGGCTGGGGCTGGGGTCCAACACTGCTTATCCTTTATACAAGTCGAGGCATCTCCTGAACTTATCTCATTGTACTGTATATGCTATGGCAGAGAGAGTTGTGTGTAATTGTTTGACTGATGGGATGGTTGGACTCATTTATTGCTATACAGTAGTAATGATGCAACAGAGTGGAAATAAGGAATGACAAAGTGGGTTTGTGTTTTAACAGGAAAAATGCTGGGGCGGGAGTCTCGTTCAAAAGCATATTTATTCCACTCACACGTAACTAGGAGGGAGCAGATGAAAAATGCATGGTTGCCGTCGATGTTATCTACGTAGGAGAACAGTAATTGGAAAACCATATTAGATGGTTATAATATGCTTACATTCTCTTGCATTCTAGGTATAAGAAAACGTAGGACTCATTTCTGCTCATTAACAGCTCTATCTGACTGGTCACAACCCCAGGTCATATCTGGTCTTCTTGGCCACAAGGCCATGCCTCTTTCTCTGCTTGATTAGGCTTCCAAACCTCTGGATCTTTGCCTGGTATGGAGATTGAAGTTATGGTCGAACAATCAATGCCCATGCAGAGCCATTAACTGTGAACCACTTCTATAACACAATATTACTGTTGCCTGATTAATATTTTAATGAGCCCATGGGAATACTGATTCTGAAAAGGAATTTTTGCATGTCCATAACTCACAGCAGAGTGGTCAGTGTATATGGGTACTTTTATGCTAAGGTAGATTATATTATTGAGAGGTAAGGAAGATAATGGGGTATGTTATAATCAGACAGTGATTGGCCTGCAGACTCAATGGTAAGATATTATAAAGTGGTGAAATGATGGGCCTAGGCTCAATGCCAATAAAGGTTAAACAGTGAGGATGAATCATTATTTGCTCATTTGGTTATCCCTGGTGCTGTAGTATAATAGTTGTTAGAATTTTGTTATAAAGTCTGTAACCTTGTTATGACCTAAGGTAGCTTCTAAGACCCTATGCCAGTGATCCCCAACCAGTAGCACGTGTGCAACATGTTACTCTCCAACCCCTTGGATGTTGCTCTCAGGTTCCTCAAAGCAGGTGCTTGTTTTTAAAATCCAAGCTTCAAAGCAAGTTTTAATTGCATAAAACTTAGTATAGTGCCTATGTACCGCCTCTTGTAGGCTGCCAGTCCACATAGGGGCTACCAAATAACCAATCATAGCCCTTAATTTGGCACCCGAAGGGCCTTTTTATGCTTATGTTGCTCCCCAACTCTTTTTACATTTGAATGTGGCTCACGGGTTAAAAAAGGTTGGGGACCCCTGCCCTATGCCCTCCTGGACCGTGTCGTTGTGAAACATCCCAGTGTGCCTCTGAAACACATACCTAGTCATACTAATGAGGTAAATGTTTTTTTACCATCAGAACGTGCCTGTATAAGATCGATGCAAGAGCTTCTCATCACTTGCTGAGTTTTTTTGTCTTGGTGTCTCTAAAGCCGTAGATTCAGAACATTGGGCTTCAGTGCAGGGCTAATGTAAACATTAATCATGTGTTTAATTTGCTTGATCTTTTATGGAGAGGGGGCTAGTATGGGTGAAGATATCTAAAGTTGGAGGATCATCATCAATCTGGATTGCCGAAATGCAATCAAAATCCTAAACAGAAAAGAAGTAGCTTACCTTTAAGCCTACATGTCAGTATCCAAATAATGGATAACACACAGTGTGACAACAGACCCAAGAGAAAGCATTTTGGTTGAGAAGATACCATCTTCATTTGTTTTGATAGTAGAATGAATACTGGAAAAAAGCACCCAGGATTACTTTCAAAATGTCTGTTTACGTGGAATACTCTAGAAGCTAAAACTCACCCCCTGATAGGGGCGCTGCACCAATGAGGCGACAGTGCCTTATCTCAAGCAGCAGTGCATTGCTGGTTACCAGGGGCGGCAAAAATGCAGCTCTTGGTAACTTTAAGAGCCGAATTTCTGCACCTGCCCTCTGAATTTTAAAGTATAGTTTGTTGCTGATCAGATTTCAACTATAGACTGGTTTCCCCCTTATTGGGGTTTATCCGTTTAGTGCAGGGTTTTATTATTATATGTAGGACTAGGGAAGTGGACCAACAAGAACATTTTAGGCATGATCCTCGGCCTTTTTCTGGGAATTTCTTCTACAATATGACAAATACAATATGTAAAAATAGTCCCAGTGTGGACCTGTTTAATTCGGTAAGGTAGACTTGGAAATACAATGAATTGACAGTGAGAAACAAAATGGGTCATTTACTGTGCCCTTCGAAATGGGAAATGGTTTGCAAAAGTGTGCCCCTTTGTGCCCTTTCTTTCTAAGGGCAAGGCCAGACGTGGCATTTTTACGCTGCGTTTTTAAATTGCCATAGTGCGTTTTCCATTAGTTTCAGTGGTAGTGCAGCTTTTTTAAAGACACAGCGTAAAAACGCCACGTCTGGCCTTGGTGTGCAATTGTGCAATTGTGCAATTGTGCCCTTAGGGCAAGGCCAGACGTGGCGTTTTTACGCCGCGTTTTTAAAAAAGTTCCGCCAGGCGTAAATACGCATAAACTGCTCTACCACTGAAACGAATGGAAAACGCACTATGGCAATTCACACAGGGCACTTGCAAGCCGAAATCCGCCACAGGACGCCAGTATTGGCGTTTTTCAGCAGAAACGCCAATACGTCAAGAAACTACCAAATCAATAGATCTGCATGTTTGAAACCACACTTTGCGTAAATACGCAGCATATTTTAAATATGGCATCCAAATTCTCAATGAGAACAATGAGAAGTGCATGTTGGGAAAATAAACCTACGTGCTAAAAAACGCATGAAAACGCATGTTGACGGTCGCGTGTGTTTTCAGTGGTGTATTTACACCCGACGTTTCTTTTTTAAAAACGCAATGTAAAAACGCCACTTCTGGCCTTGCCCTTAAGTCTAGCTGCATGGCATAATGTCTACACCTGATGCACAAGGGTCAGATGGAGTGCCTATGTGCTGCCCAACTCAGACACTACATTCACCAGGCAATTGCAGGTCCCTTGTGGCAATTTTCCTACGCCGCAGGCAATTGTGCCCATTTGTTGCACTTTACACACTACCCTGCACACAGTTAATAACCCCTATAGACAATATGAATAGGAAGTGAAAGGAGATGCACACTGACCTTTATGTGAGTAGGCAACATGGTTTAGAGGAGAGAAGAAATTCTAAAAAAAAGTTTTCTGTATGAACTGCAGTAATCTCCAGTATGTCAGTTCAATGTCATGAATTTGCAATACATTCATCAGCCTGCTACTAAATTCTCTTTTTTTTATATATATATATTTTTACAAATTGTCTGGATGGCATAAGTCTTAACTGAGCTAAATTCCACTCTAATAATGTATCCAGGTCAAATCAAATGGGGTCATGCTAATTGAGGAACTAAACAGCTAATGTTAGATAGAGGCAGTCTGCCATTTGTTCTTTGTGCCAGACATTTTATTAGCGCTTTAGTTTCCATGCCTAACAGTAACAGAGGCATTTAGTTTCAACATGCATGATATTAACATCAGATCTAATATGATCACAAGCTCAAAGGTGGGTGGCAAGTACAGAAATATTTAAATTCTTTCTCAAGTCATTTGTTTAAACGTGAAATTTGTACTTGTATGTTCAACCTCTGTTAAGGGACTAAAGGTGGCCATACATGGATAGATCCGCTCGTTTGGCGATGTCGCCAAACGAGCGGATCTCCCTCCGATATGCCCACCTTGAGGTGGGCAATATCGGGCTGATCCGATCGTGGGCCCTAGGGCCCAACGATCGGATCCTAGCGTTCGCAAACGGGCAGTCGGATCGCGGGACCGCATCAACGAACAGATGCGGGCGCGATCCGACGGGATTTTTAATCCCATCCGATCGAGATCTGGCCGACTTTCGGCCAGATCTCGATCGGGGAAGCCCGTCGGGGGGGCCCCCATACACGGCCCAATAAGCTGCCGACTCTGTCTGTCGGCAGCTTTTATCGGCCCGTGTATGGCCACCTTAAAGCACAGAGGGAAATGTCTGCCCAGATCTAGATTTCTTTTCTTTTCTTATATTAGATATCGTTGTGGATGCATCATTTTAAGAACAACAGTTTTTTTGGCTAGGCACAATGGGGCAGATTCGCCAGAGACCGCTTTGCACCCATCACTACACTTCGCCAGGTGAAAATTCGCTCACACGATGCTAATTCTAAAATGCAGATTTCATCATGGGCGCTGAACGTTGGCGACTTTCGTTAGCGTTACTTTGGCAATGAGAGCAATTCAAAGCAAAGAGGCTCTAGCGTTCATTTCTGCCTAGCACAACTTCACTAGAGGTCTTGCGCTGAGGTTAATTTGCATACGGCGGGAAATTTAAAGTTGAATGGAAGTCTTTATTCCGTTCTATGTTGCAGCAAATACATTACATTTCCACTGTTAATTACAGGGAACCTTAATAAATATATAAATAATAAATATAACAATAGAGTTGTTACAATGCCTTACACATGAACCCACTGTATAGTTAATGTTCCATATGTTATTAAATGTATGGGGGATACTGGTTACCCAAAATAAATTTTTTTAGGACTTTTGCAGCATTTTTTTAAACTTTGCTAAATGCTTTTTCCACTAACAGAACATGATGTAAGTAACAGAAGATTGAGGAAGATCTATGCACTTCAGTGCACTTCGTCTGTTCTGAGGTGGCGAAGGCAAGTCTGGCGAAAGAGGTAATGCTCAATAAAATTCACAGTTTAGTGAATTTGCGGAGTAACGTTCATTCGCCATAGCGGATTGTCGCCTGGCAATGGAGTGTGAATGATCGCTATCGCCTATCTCTTTCACTAGCAAATTGGCGCCTGCTCCCATTAGTAAATTGCCGATGTCCCTGCGGGCGGTAACGCTGGTGAATTGTCGCCAGTGTTTGCCACTTCGCTCTTTAGTAAATCTACCCCAAGGTCTTTAGCCCAAATGCCCACACAGATTAAGCACAAAAGATATACTTTATGGTTTATTTACTCAGGGCAGATGACCTAGGGCAGAAGTGCAAGGGCATTGAGGAGTGCAAGTGGCTGCACCCCACCATAGGGAAACAAATGTTCGTGAAGCATATTAAAAATAATAAAAAAAAATGGTGAAAATTTTACTGCACCTCTTTAAATGATGGAACCTCTTTAAAATGGTGCAATAGACAAATTCAACCTATTCTTGTATACTCCTCAAAAATAAAAAAAATGTATTTATACCATGACCAAGCAGCCAGAATGGGAGAAATTTCTGTGGAGCAAGCACAAACTGACCCAGACACACGCACCTGAATCAAATTGTGAAATTCTCTAACAGCCAGTTCCAATGAGCCTACTGGGATGTCAGCAATGCAGTCCTGGGTCCTGTTTGCTGGCCCACCCAATTCCCACATATGGACACAAGTAGAATTTTCTTATTGATTTAAATTAAATGATTCCTCTTTTAGCAAAGTCATACCACACAAACCAGCTACAGCTAGTCTTTGTAAAATGTTTATTCCAGACAGCTCACAGATTCAGTTCATGCAGCTCTAAGTTTAAATGGGATCAGAGGTCTACCACAAACTAGATAAATAGGATTAGTAAGCTAATAACTCTCACAAGGAGTCTATTATTAAACTCTCAGGGGTTTGTGACTTGGGTGTAATGCCCTTTGGTACATTGTCCCATTATGTATAATTTTTATGTATGGTTGAAAACGGCACAGTTTATAGTAAGAGTTTGTAAAGAGTACAGGCTTTGGAGGGTGTTTGCTGTCTGTTCTGGAAATATGTAGCTTGCAGTAGGTTCACTGAGCAGTACGATATCTATCTATCTACCGATCGATTGATTGATATTAGATATGTAGGGAAGTTGTGCAGAATTCCTGCATATAGCACCCTTCTGCATCAGTTCCCTGTAGTGGATCAGGTACAGAGCCTTTGTCTGTGTGCTGTAAGTCATTGCCTAGCAACCAGCTGCACAGTTATCTCACGGCTGCAGGAAGTTACACAACAGCTTGGGAGTGGCCAGCAGAGAGAGAGAGGAAGCAGGAAGGCCTGGCAAAGAAAGCCACGAGGTGGCAAAGGAAAGAGACATGCAAGCTGCCTATGGGCGCAGAGAGCTGGTGTAATGTACTTGTAAGTTAGGAACCTTAGAAGCGGTGGGTACACACTGATGCACAGGGCACCCCTGTGGATTCCGGTGTTCACCTACCTACGCCCTTTTAGGGCCCAGTCTTTCTGTTGCAGAACCCACAAGGAGTAGTGTCAAAATTTAGTAAGTCCAAAAGACGAAGTACCGTCAATGATTAGGCAAAAACGTAGTCGTAGATCAGGCGAAAGGGTCAAGGCAGGAGGCAAAAATCAAAGTCAATAATCAGGCAGAAGTCAAAAACCAGTATAAACGCTTTGGCAGGATCTCTAAACAAAAGCCAGCTTGGGCACTGTCAAAATGGAGAATTTCCCTTTCAAATGGAATTTGGCACCAAAATGTAAAATTTCACACTGAATGACAATGTCATGACGCACGGCGTCGAAACCCAAGTGTCATTATGCTCAGCGTCATCGCCGGCGAACCGGCATCAATTCCCTCCTGACCTCAGTGCCGGTGCGCGCCTGCAGATGCGAGGAGAGACGCGCTGGGAGGTAAGAAGACCCGGGGATCTCCCGGCACCTCTTACAGCTGAAATGCCCCACCAAAAGCTTTTAGAGTTTGTGTTTTTTTGGAAATACATTAAAGAACTTTGAATTCTTTAGTTATGGATAGAGATTGAGCTGGCCCTAGTTAGTTAGTGACGCCCCTATTGCCATCTGTTAGGAGTGCTGCTTGTATTAATTTACTTTTAGATAAACTGTTATTTAGTTTACCAACTACTGTGGGGCATTATTACTGTGTTCTAGTGGGGCCACCCGTAGGTGCATTCCTGGATCCCACTAGGTGGAGGCAATGCACTAATAAGTACCAGGTCCCCAGTCTCTCCCAATACCACTGCGGAATGGCTCAGGTTTGTCCCATGCCATCAGGTGAACATCACCCGTGCAGTGTAACATTGACAGAAGGGGGGTGTCGAAAGGATTTCAGATTGATAAATGATAGATAGATATACGACTAAGAATGCCAGCACTCACATGTATCAGAAGCAATGCACCTGGATGCGTCCACATGACAACAGATGCCCATGTATTGGAGGAAATCCACACTCACAGGTCTTATCTTGGTCATAAAGATGAATTTACTGAAAAGCCAACATTTTGGATGTTACACCAGTCTTTATATTTATAAATATATGTATAGGCCTTGTTTGGAATCTGTTGGAAAGAAACAAAGCCAAATATGTGTATTAAGAAACTCTACAGTGCACTGAGACTGACACTATCGGGTTCACTGATTTTTAAAATACATTTTGTACTCTTTTACCTTATGGGCATTTCCTGGGGAGAAATTCTAATTCACCTTGGAAATTGTTACATTGTTTTATTTATTTATTTTTTTATTCAGGACAAATTAAGCTTTCCAAATCAGCCTGAATTTGTGTGTAATTGCCTTTTAGTAAAAAATATGTAGGACTCTATTCTAATGAAATTCAAAATGGGTAGCTCCAGTCCCCATCCTTTGTCCGACTCCTGTGGATCACCTGGTTTTGATATCCAGCATATTTCCTGACTCTGCTGCCTGTCCTGACCTCAGCCTGCGTTTTGGACACCAGATGCCTTCCTCCAGCCCTGACCCCATAGCCTGTTACTGGACTCTGGTCTGTATTTGAATTTGTTTCTCAGCATTTCCACCTCATGACATTTTTCTGATGGGCCTACCCAACAAATATGTGACCAAAAATCAGGCAGATATTGATCAAGCAAGTTTGAAAATCTATTTTGGGCCATGACTACATAAGTTCATTGAAGCACACAGGTGGTCTCTGTCCCTTAGAGACATAAGATCATATCAACCCAGTATTGCCCACCTCAAGTATGGCCATCTTTATGGATGTGCCAGGTTACCTAGCACTTAGGCTCTAATCTGCTAGTTACACCTTTGTGTCTAGGCCTAGCAAGAGTACTGCCAAAGAATATAACATGTAGGGACCCCAATATAAAAATATTGCTTACAAATTTTTTTTACAGGCAATAACAAACAGGCAAGAATAATGTAGATGCAATAAAATCTCTACATATCCACTAAAACCAATCAAGCAATGAAGAAAAATGTATTATGTAGTGAAACTGGAGGTCTCCTTGCACATTGATAATTTTATTAGCAAAAACAAGCCATCAACAGCAATTGGAAATGAATTTTGCAGTAACTTTGCTATATATGCAAGGACACAAGCTGTTAAATGGTTTCCACTCAATACGCCAATCTAAACATTGTCTGGGAGGTACTGGAACAAGCACAAGGCAAAGGAATGACTTTAAAGTCAGCCATCTGCTTGACAACCTAGAACTTCTGCACACAGAAAGCTGTATAATCTGTTGTTAAAGTTGTTAAACTAAATTACACAATAATTATGTACAGAATTTTGCATTGTTATAGAAATATGTGTCTTGCAGCTTTAATTGTAAACAGGGTCATGAACCTTAAAGAAACAGCATTGTAGATGAGAAGTACCATAAAGTGTTCAGCTATTATTTCATATAGGAAAGATACATTTTTGGCCAAATGAGATAAGATGAGTGTATTTCAAACCACAAATAATTGTATCTAACACAATGAAATCTACTGAAATTATAGGAAATTATATTGTATCATCATTTAAATACTTACATTTCCATAACTACATTGATATTACTTGGGTTTTAAAAACTTATAAATAACGCCCATGGAGAATAATCAGTGACTCCAACTCTTCTTCATCCTTAGAAATAACTTATTGGAACTGGCTCAGTCCTTCTGTCTTAGCTAACTTAGCTAACTCAGGGGTCAGAAAAAAGCTATTTGCTGGGGGGGGGGATATAATGTTGATACCTTCCAGTCTTCATACTGATCCTGGTCTAATCACTCTTGTCTTCAGCTATACGATATCTACACCTCCATGATATCCATAAATTATAGGCCCACACAATGGACATTTTGAATTTGTGAAGTTTTCTCTTGTTCTCAAGATGGGCCTCCAACCTTCCTGGATTCAACTAATCTTGAACTCCATCTCTGTTTATAATAGGATGGGCAAACACATTTTTAGATCAAAATTACATACATTATATAGTATCGAAATTCAATATTTTCCTTCCTATGGTTAAACATGGGAAAATAGTTGCATGAGTGAAATTCTTTTCCTGTACCACTCAGCAAGTCAGTGAATAACATTTTATTAAGTTAGAGAGGAATGTAAATAGACTTTGCCATAAACCTATAAAAACATCATATGGAGTAATTTCAAGCTGGTTATTGAGTTTGTAAACCAAGCACAACAGGGAGTGAAAACACGGCTATTAAGCAGTATAAGCAAGTATTTTATGCTTGAATAATGTTCCAAATGTTAATCTCTTGTTGGAATTCAATGCACTCGGCTTAGTTTTATCTTTATGTTCTGAATTAAGTACACTCTTTATGGACATTTCTGTGCTCACAGTTTTTTTTTGTGCTTGTTGTTTTTATTAAAAGCTCAAACACTGTACTATTTATGTTCCTTTTCTTTTTGGAGAAACATGAATTCTACATTTTTGAAATATATCTGAGGATCATCATTGGACAATACAAACTGTTCTGACTAAAAAAGGAAAATCTTTTTCTGGTTGGCAACTGGTAGTGGGTACCAATGAATTAATCATTAGACATAAACACAAAATCATTGCTGACCCATGACCCACAATATCGCAGGTGACCAGCGATTTCATGGGTGACCACCGAAAAATGTTTTTGCAGGGTTGATCGGACCTCTGACGCTAAGCCACTTTCCCTCAAGCCTTTTGAAGAAACTACACCTCTTCAGAGGTTTTATTTGCAGGCCTTGAGAACTTTGGGAACACCAGGCTTCAAAGATTTGTAATATATCTTCATTGTAAACATATTCTGCATACTAGTAGAGTTTCCTGCCTGATAAACCATGTTGCTCATCTTCTTCCTTTCAATTACAGACAGTCAGTTTCCATTTCTTTGGATTCAGATGGAATTCTTGTTTCAGTAGTTTGGAAGCTTAAAGGGTTTCTTCACCAACATCAGTGACTAAATGCATCCACACACATTGCTTTGGTGTCCCAGGCTCTCAAGAAAAATTAGGGAAGCTTCATATTGTCCCTCAGACAACATGAAGACTGGTCTTCCAAGCTGTTAAACTATCATGTGAATTACTGCTGGATTCAGCTCCCATTCTCCCGGATGAGGGTCTACTAAAGCTATTGGACAGGAAGTTCAATTTCCACAAAGCATGAATTGATGATAGATCTTGTCTGATAAGATGATGGAAATGCTGTAGGGCTAGATGCACAGTTTTTTTAATTCCTTCAAATTGGAGAATTGGTGAATTTTCCCAGAGATGAGCTCCCCAGCCTGATATGCATGCATTTGCAATATGCATCCACTCAGGAGATTTTAGAAATTTCCCTTTCATCAAGTTTATGGTTTCTAGCCACCATTTCATTTTCTCCTGGAAAGAGCAGTTGAAGAATACAGGCTGGCCTTGATTGCTGAAGTTCCAGTCCCATTGAGCTAGGAAAGTTCTGGGTCTGATGTAAACAAATGGTTAAAGAAGTTAGGAGAGCATACCAGGTGCAGAATTGCTGCTGCAATGTGCTTTATTGCTGACTACAAACATTCAACATGTTTCGAGCCACAAGCCCCCTTTTTCAAGTGTAACACAGAAGTAATGGTTCTGATGTAACCCATTACCCATTTTTTCAAGGTACTAGGCTAGACATTTCTAAATGTATAATGCAGTCATGATTCTGCAGAAGATGTAGACGTTGGCTCTGTCTTCCAAAGAATTTGTCCAAATTTACTAGCAGAGGTGCTAGAACTTTTGTGAAAGACCAAGTCACCGTGGAAAGGCCAGACAGCATTGCTCTGTACTGATTTTTATATTCTAGTACATGAAATTAGAGAGATCTGAATGACTTTGGCTTAGGAAGATTTGAAAGACATGTCCAAATTTGTCAGTCTCCTGGATACAGAACCTGACTTATGGATACCATAAGAAAGGATGATACAGTGAGGAGATGATTAAAGAATTTGTGGTTCAAAATATTGTAACTCTGACGTCTCCTTAAAAATAGAGGAGATTACTGTAAATATCTCTTCTTTCCTATTTGTTTGAAAGCCTTGTCCACGTGCATCTCCGGTTGCTCCCCACCATGCCATTCTGAATGATGTACAAGATAATGCTCCTTACATAGACAATGCTAGTTTTTTTTTTTTTTTTTAAACAAGGTCGTTTATGTCTAGAAATTAATACTCTTATGCATGTGTGGCTGTGTATATTCTTTCTTCTGTTATCCCAACAATCTCTAATGTTCCAGCAGGTCTGGCCAGATTAGGTTGGGCGGCTGACCAGGGAAGCTGTGACCAGAAAAGCTGAGTTTTTTGTTCCACTTACAAAGAAACTGAGTTTATTGTGTGTCAGATATAGGTAATAGGCATTGACTTTCCATAAATGAAGTGCTGAACTGTTCAAGCACATCACTTCTGGAGTTTTTCATTGACATTCACATTGTACGCAGCAAAGACACACAACCTCTTGGGAGTAAATCATGAGTATAATATGCAGCTTGGAATATAAGAAAGGTTCATGCGGATAAATCAGAGATATAAAGATGCACTGCATTCATGACGTAACTTCTGTCTGACTGATTCTTCATCAAATATGGATCTGGGTGATATGGTTACAGGGCCACATACAGGTTAGGGCTAAACTACATTGGAGAATTTGATCAGATTTTGGGGGTTAGGCTTTTATTTGACCCACAAAATCTTGTTATGCAGCAGCTAAGATCCTTCAAAATTGGATTCCCACTGTAAATCGGATAAGATGCAACTACATCTGTCGATCAGACACTTTAAGTATGATGTAGACATTGATATTTACAATTGGTTTTCATTTTTAAAATTTTTATGGTTTTAAAATTTTTTGTTCAGCAGCTCTACTGTTTGGTATTTTAGTAGCTATCTGATTAGCTAGGGACTTATTCACCCTAGCAACCAGGCAGTGGTTTGAATGAGAGAGATGTGAATATGAATAAGAGGGGGCCTGCATAGAAAGATAAGTAATAAAAACAATAGTAATAAAATTGTAGCCTCACAGATCAATAGTTTTTGGCTGCTGGGGTCAGTGACCCCAAATTGAATTCTGGAATTTAGTAATTTTTTTAAATGACATCCCCCCTTTATTGCTAAAAAGGTGAACCACCCCTTTAAAGAGATTATTTGAGTTGATGAAGAAAAACAAACTTGTTTTTTTTTTTTTTTATATAAAATTTCTTTCTGACGCAACTAATTATTAAAGCAATGAGATTTCATTCCAGGAAAACAACCTGTATATTATACACTAGAACTAGTTTTCCTGTTGCTACATGCAGAATTGGTAATGATTTCATTCTTTGTTTGTACTCCACCAGATGAACAAAAACAGTATCTACCTGTAGTTCAACCGTAGTGACTTATTTTTCACCCCAACCAGTCACGGTATGTAACTGTGTCTAATCTTCGCTGGATCATTATGTTCAGTAATAAAGTAATTATAAAAGAGAATTGATAATGGAATACAAGGTGCTGTTCTGTACATGAAGTCAGTCACAAGCTATACAACGTAATGAGATCATAAACTAAAATAAAGATAAGGAAAAGATAATATTATGGTCATAGGACAAATGGAGCATGGCTAACCTTCTTTTTAAATACCATCAAAGTACAGAAGAACAGTATAACAATATGCAATGGTATATAAGGATAGTGACCCTCTTGTATTTTAATAATTTTCCAATCAATAAATGCCAAGGGCAGAAAATGAGGTTTGTCTGCCATATAAGCTGATGGACTGGAGAAATTCTGATAGAGAACACACTGGTTTCTTAGCTAATGTATTAATTGCATGCATACAGTATATTCTGGTATGGGACCCATTATCTGGAAACCCATTAGCCAGAAAGTTCCTAATTAGGGGAAGGCCATCTCCTAAAGACAACATTTTAATCAAATACATTTTGTAAAAATGATTCCTTCTCTGTAATAATAAAACAGTACCTTGTACTTCATCCAAACTAAGATATAATTAATCCTTATTGGAAGCAAAACGGTCCTGTTGTGTTTAATGTTTAAATGATTAATAAGCAGACTTAAGGTATGGAGATTCAAAATGTGAAAAGATCCTTTATCTGGAAGACCCCAGGTCCCAAGCACAAACCCCATACTCATATAGGAAAAAGGTTGGTATAGGAATGCACTCCAAACTAGCCCGGGTGGTGCCTCAATGGATGATATGCAAAGCATTACCATAGGAACACTCATGTGGTTGAAGACAGTGAAAGCATTCTTTATTTAAGTCAACATTTCGGTTCAGAGAACCTTTCTCAAGACACGTACTTGTTCCACCGCGCACCGAAGCCCCAGCTGCTGTGTATATATATATATGTATGTATATATATATGTGTGTATATATATATATATATATATATATATGTGTATGTATATATATATAAACAAAAAGAGAAAATGCCGGCTCCAATCTCCTTTGGACTAGTTATAATATATCAATAGAGCAAATCAATTATAAACTTTGCGGGTCAATTCATTATTTTTATGTATATATATATGTATATAAAATGCTCAAATTGCTCAAAATTCTACGTTGATGTAGACCGCTAAGCAATCCTTACCAAGCAGAAAAATCTGGCCTGGGTGTCCAAACCCCAGGCCCTTCACTCCAATTGTTAGATAATAGAAAACAGCCAAAGAGCTTTACACTCACCAAGTTAGCCGAATGGTCCGGGTGCCGTGCCCCGAACCCGTAGCTTAGGCAAACTCTGTCTTCAAAATAAATCTGCACGCACTCCTGCAACCATGGCCGTGGAGGTTAAAAATGTAACTTTATTCCATGTAGTTAAAAGATATGCGTCCTAACGCGTTTCGTATCAGCAGATACGTAATCATAGGCACTTGCCTATCATAGTGCCTATGATTACGTATCTGCTGATACGAAACGCGTTAGGACGCATATCTTTTAACTACATGGAATAAAGTTACATTTTTAACCTCCACGGCCATGGTTGCAGGAGTGCGTGCAGATTTATTATGTATATATATATGTATATATATGTATATATATATATATGTATGTATATATATGTATATATGTATGTGTATATATATGTATGTATATATATATGTATATATATGTACATATATATGTATGTATATATATATGTATGTATGTATATATATATGTATGTATATATATATATATATATATATATATATATATATATATATATATATATATATATATATATATATACATTCATCTAGACTCATTCATCTAGCTCGCCGCTCAACATCAGCTGCTCCCATATGTATGTCCCTTCATTGGCTCCCAATCTCTTCTAGAATCAAATTCATATTACTTACACTCACATTCAAGGCACTTAATAATGAAACCCCTCCCTATATTTCATCTCTAATCTCCAAATACTCTCCTTCACGAAACCTACGCTCTGCTTCTGATCTTCGCCTCATTTCTCCTCTGGTCACTTCTGCCCATTCTCATCTACAAGACTTCTCTCGGGCGTCTGCTTTTCTCTGGAACTCTCTGCCACAAGCTGTCAGTCTTTCTCCTTCCTTCCAAACTTTCAAGCGCTCCTTAAAGACCCATCTGTTTAAAGAGGCCTATTCGATGTACCTTAATTAATCATTGCTGTATCAAAAATGACAAAGTGTTTATATAATCCTAATGTCTCAATTGTACCCTAACCTTTTAGTTTGTAAACCCTATTGTACTCTGTAATCCTTGTCTGTTATCCACCATTTATTCCCTGTTTGCTATAACTGCAGTAAAGCACTGCGTATCTTGACAGCGCTATATAAATAAATGATGATGATGATGATGATGATATATATATATATATATATGTATGTATATATATATATATATATATATATATATATATATATATATAAAATACCGGCACTCACGAAAAAGCTGCATAAATAGCTGCCTGGGTGCAATCCTTACAACAAGTTACAATCTAGTCCATCCAAGGAGCACTCACAGGGCTTTGTCTGCCCTAACCTTTGTGACCCCCCATCAAAAAGTGGTAACAATAATGCTGGAAATGCTGTGTAGAAATGTTGGGTTATGGGCAAACAGCATGGAAAATACATATTGTCAATTTTTCAGTGTTTGCACTTTGCAGTCCTTTAAACTCTACTCATACTCGGCTAACAAAAACATAACAAATGGCGACAAAGATGGCTCTTCTACCTCTGCAGCAGCCTGCACCTTTTCTTCCAATCCCTAGAGAGCCTACCATACCTTTTACTTCTTGGATCCGTATGTTTGAAAATGACATTATTGCTGCTGACCAAGGGGAGGTTTCTGCTGCTAGAAAGCGTGCTTTACTTATTCACTGCCTAGGAGCAGAGGGACAGCGTATATTCTATACATTACCATTACCAGATGATACTTATGAAACTGCTTTTACTGCTATAAAGAACTTTTTTGTGCCAAGAGTAAATGTGGTTGCTGAAAGATATAAATTCCACCAACATGGACAGCGTAATGGCGAATCCACTGCTAAGAGACCAAATAGTGGAAAAAACAAACTCACCTCACATTAGAGAGAGACTGCTCCTAGAGCAGGATTTAACCCTTGCAAGGGCTATTACAGTTGCTAGCCAAATTGAAACAGCAGTGTCAGAGGCTAAAACTCTCAGTCAGGGAACTGCTGGGAATGTACAGACTGTGACTTCAGCACTGTGGCCTAAAAATGCAGTCACAGGCAAAATACAGTGCTAAGGAAAGGGATTCACCTACACTGCAAACCCATGCAGCAAATACAAATAGAAAATACTGCTTTCGCTGTGATTCAACACAACACACAGCAAATCATTTTACATGTCCTGCAAAAGCTAACCGGTGCCGCAAATGCTCAAAAGTAGGACATTTTTCTAAGATCTGCCGTAGTTCTGCTAAAGATGTTCATGAAGTCACTACTACACATGTTACAGTATTAAGTGTGGATAAAGCTGACACATTTATTCCAGACAAGTTTATATGCACTGTCAGTGTCAGTAGTGCGTATGCTGACAAGGAACACTCCATTAACCTGATGCTTGATTCAGGTTCAGCTGTTTCTATACTACCAAATGATATTTTCTTGAAATACTTTGCAAAAGATCTGCTTGTTGCACCTGCCCTGAAACTGGTCAGTTACTTAAAGGATCCAATCCCTGTGCTTGGTTGCTTGCCAGCGACTGTACAATTTGAATCAAATACTGCAAAATGTGACTTTTACATTGTGAATAAGGATACTGCTATACTTGGAAGGGATCTCTTTGCTGCATTAAATCTACAATTAGTTGATAGTCTCATTACTACAGCACCAGTGCCTGCCACACAGCCAGTGTCTAAAATTTCACCACAAAGCAACACTTCACTGGGCTGTGCAAAGAACTTTGTACACAAAGTTAAGTTGAGACCGGATGTAAAACCAGTACCATTTTCTGATTCAGCATGAGAAAAACTTGCTATTGATATTGTGGGTCCTTTTGCAGATGCTCCTATAGATTGTAGATTTACTATAACATTGATGGACTATTACAGTAAATGGCCTGAAATTGCATTTGTTTCTCATATAACATCAGCTACAGTAATAACATTTCTGTCTACAGTCTTCAGCAGAGAAGGTAATTCAAAGGAGTTAATATCAGCAAACGGACCACTGTACTGTGCCCACAAAATCATCTACTGCTGACATTGTGAAACATCAACAAGCCAAATGCAAGGCTTATACTGACCGAAAAGGTGGGGCCAGAGAAGTACACTTTCAGCCTGGATATTCAGTCAGAATTAAGAAACCAGGAATACTGAAACAAGGACAAACTAAATTTACTACACCACTTGAAGACGCCAGCGAGGACCATACACATATGAACTGTCTGATGGACACATATGGAATGCAAGTCGTCTTTGACTGTGGAGAAGTTCCATTTGATGAAGTACATTTTCTTACTCCTGATGTCAACTGCAATATGCCTGAAGAAAGTGAACCTATGAGGCGTACTGAGAGAATCAGAAAACTACCTGCATGGACCAAGGACTTTGTGATGTGAAGAATGTATAATACTGTTTAATTGTCGCTGTTTATTATAGTTGTCCAAATGCTTTCCTACTATAGGGGGAATATGTGGTGTTGATACAAATGGCCTATAGATGTGCTCAGACATAATGTGCATACTTCCTGGACATACTCTCTGTATACCACAGATCAGCGCTGGCTGAATCACCCAATGGAGTCGCTACAGTTTTCTTTAAAAAGTGGCTTTTATTCGACACAATATGTGGTTACATCGGCAGTGGGTAAGTGGTACAAACTAACATGTTTCGTGCCCTTAATGTCGGCACTTCATCAGAGTTCAAAGTGAATCACGTGATATCCCATTTAAATAGGCTATCTGATGCAAATATTTTCAACCATGTGTGTAAAAAAGTGGTTATATGTGAATCCACATCAGACGCTCCATTAAATATAATTAATAGTGTCAGAATATGTTAAATACAATGAAAAGATAAAACAATATCAAAAAGTGCATCAATCGGTAAAAGGTGTTTAAGGAATATTTAGTGATTAATTAATGAATATTTTAAGTGTCCGTGAGTAATAAATATAAATTTGAATTTAAAAATTGATTCTAAATTTAATATACACATTTCCATTAAATTTTATTAATAGTAAATTTTGGTTAGACACTTGATATCCCACTATTATTCTAATTCAATTTAATATCACTCTCAATTGATCCCTATATAAATTGATTAAGTATTCAAATCAGCCATTTTCCAATTCATATAGCGTAATTAAAACCAATATATTATGGGGTCATTTTATAAAAAAGAAGAATATATGTACTCCGTTATGTCTTATTGATATTTATCTCCGACAAGTTAATTTATTTACAATCTTAACGGTGTACATATGTCTTCTCCGATTGCCACAACGACATCTGGTTAAGTATATTACATTTTCAGTGCGGCAATTGGTATATGTGTTACAGTTGTAAATTTTACCTGTATTCGTACTCTGTACTTTCTTTGATATTTTGATAAATCTGCAACATTTGCAGACGTTAGCACCACACCTATATGTGCCTGTGACTTATAACCAAAAATTTTTTGATGATTTTAGCACTACCACACTTTCAGCTCCATTCATAAATCACCAGCTTATTGACCTGTGTATTGTGCCCTCCATGAGGGGTTGTCTCACCAATATATGAAAGAAAATTGGCCAGATATCCATTGGGCAGGTTAGAAAATACTACTGGGCGGCAACCACATCAGAGCTTTGACGTGGTCAGGCCTGGATTTTTGGTAAGGCCACAAAAGCCCAGGTCTAGGGCAGCAGGAATTCATGGAAGACGTTGCCCAGCTGCATCCAAATGTTTTCTGGAGCCCCTAGTAAATCCCTACACTAGTCTTCTTGAGCGTGCATGCACACATGTAAACTTGTGGGGAAGGGAGCCAGGGGCAGAGTGGGTTTGGGTACTGCCTGCCCAAGGGGGCGAACAATTTAGAAATCCAGCCACAAATTTAGTCCTCTCTCGACAGGTCTATGTAAGCCAATAGGATTCCCTAATCATTGATTGATGACCAAAAAACTGAATCAGCCCTTTTGGCCCAGTTCGTGGGTAGTCGTATCAGGCAAAATTCAGCTCATTTAGTGACCTTACCAAACAAGAGGCTCTTAAGATGTATGGCCTGTTTGAATCATACAATCCAGATTATCACATATTACTAAAATCAGCCTTATGTTGCTCTCCAAAGTTCTCATTTAAGGGATACTCTCTCTTTTTTACCTACAGAAGGCACAGTCAATTGACCACCTTATTTTTATCCTTGGGGTCATCTTACAGACTAGGACCTCCACAGGCATTTTTGTAACTAATCAATAAAAATGAGAAGCCAAGTCCAATTTAACCTCTGACAATGAAATTATTAAACTTGTACAGCAAATTACATTTCTATTATTGTTTTTTTACAACTTGATAATCATTTTTATATCTATAAAAATAGCAGTAAAATTATATGAATAAAAGGTAGACAACATGCATCATAAAGCAGTGATTGTTTTTATTGGCTACAGGAAGCTCATGAAAAGTAACCCTTACCTAGCCAATGATCTACAGTGTTTCCAGGCATGCTTTCATTAATAAGGGAACCTAATACTGAGCTGGAAAGGGAGAAGAGACTGGCAATCTGATAAGAACATCCCTAAGCAAACAGACTAAATAATTTATAATTAATAAACAGTGAATAAAAGACTCTTGCATTATCAAATAACACCCCTCAACAATGGGACAGAGTATTTTTAGCATCCCAGGGGGCCACGAGATGCACTAATCATATAGAAATAAATAAAAAAGTGTTGTTCCGATGGCACCTTACTCCTGTGAAAATTCACAATATTAACCCTAGTTACAGCGACAAATGTTGGAGAGGCTGCGATACCCCTGGTACTTTATACCATATGTGGTGGGAATGCCCTCAGGTATTGTTGTTCTGGCAATCGATATTTGCATTCCTGCAAGCTGAATTACACTGGACTTTACCTCTTGAGCCTCAAATAGCCTTACTTAATGCCCTTCCTTCTTCTGTGAAGCCGCCTCAACGGAAGTTACTGTTCCAAATTTTTACTGCTGCTGCCACAATCATTTCGAGAAAGTGGAAACTGAACTCTACCTATTCTCTTCAGGAGCTATTTACACTAATTTTCCACTCATGAACAGATGGAGGAGATGGCGTCTACCAACGAGAACAAGAGGGAAGCTCATGAGGTCATTTGGTCACCTTGGAAGCTCTTTAGGGCGACTAACCCCACCGCACAGCAAACCCTACATTAGACCCACTCTACGCCCCTATTCCAACTTAGTGCAACTGCTATATCACCTTGATAGGGAGAGTACCCCTTAGGTCCGCATATGTTTCCTCCTGGATCATTAAAAGAGCATAACAGTTCAGAACATAACAGTTAACCGTTTTCTTTTTTCTTTTCTTTCCTCTGTTTTCTTTTATGTGTTTTCATGTTTATCCTTTATTGTGATTTCACTGTAACCGGAATAATGACTTATGATTCTGTGGTAAATTGCATTTTTTTATTTAATTGCACTCGGAGCATTGTGTTCCAGACATACAGCCTTTCTTTTGTTATCGCTGTTTGTGAAATTCAATAAAGCATTTCTCTGGTTAAAAAAAATAAGAAATTACGTGAAGCAGAAAACAGACAGGTTCATGAGAAAATGAACACTGTAAGGCTGAAGAAAGGGATGGGATTTACAGACTGGATCCTAGAAGAACTGGCTGAAGCATACACTGTAGAACAGGGTGAAAGGGACATTCTAAATGGAATGTAAAAAAAAGGTGTTGTGTATAAGCAGGTTATTTACAGGATTTTCTGCAGATTTTCTGAGAGAGAGAGAGAATAATCTGACCAGCATCATTTATGGTTTAAAAGAGCCTTCAAGGCTTTAGATTTTCCAGGTGTGAAAACCAAATATTTCACTTTTCAAAGCTGCTAGTCTAATTTGTAAGATCCCTAAGACTCGAAATTATGTATTTTATATACAGAACCTACTGTACCAGCAGAGAGGTTCAGCAGACCTGTAAAAGTAATGATTAGGGCCTTCAAGTTGTCCACAGGAGTTCCCCATCTTAATGTCGGTGGCACCGCACATGCTCAGAGTTCTTTGGGCAGCTGTTGAGAAGCTAAGATTAGGGATCATCAGAAAATAACCAAGCATCTGTCATAGAAGCAGACAGTGACATAGACATAGACAGTGTCATGGATCTTCACTGTGGTCCCTTTGGGCTGGTAAAGACGCCCCATATATAATGCCCTGCATTTATATGTTAAGCTTTTAATTCTTCTTTAAACATAACATAGATAACTAGACTTGGGGACCAGGGTTAGAAAAACATTAAAAAATTACTAGTTAGTTGTTCTTTGGTGAGAATGTATTTTGTCAATATACTGTGACCGTATCTTGGTCTACGATGTAATTTACCTATCTTAGGATGGTAGTGCATGGGATAAATTTCGATATTCAAATTTTCGTTTGTTTTTTTTCAAATTCCAATCGAATTTGGACGATTCCCTAGTCAAAGTACACAAAAATTAGCTCAAAATTCTAATTTTCACTTTGACCTTTGATGAATTTGTATTCATCCTTTCCCTTATGCAAATTATTACTAGCTGATCAATAGTTCTAAGGATATCTAGGGGAAGAAATATTTATAGTAACTGACCATTTAGTTTGTGTTTTAGGGGGTATCTAGAATAGCAAATAGAGAGTAACCACCAAAGTAACCAATGATCTTCTATTGGCAAAGTCTAAAGGTCATTATTCCATTGTAATCCTTCTAGATCTCTCTGCAGCCTTTGACACAGTTGACCACACACTGCTCCTTGACATTCTACACTCAGCTGGCATTCGGGACACTGCTCTTTCATGGTTTACATCTTATCTGTCTGACCGTTCCTTTAAAGTTTCCTTCTCTAACTCTACTTCTACTATTTTCCCACTCTCTGTTGGAGTTCCTCAAGGCTCTGTTCTTGGCCCCCTGCTGTTCTCGCTCTATACAACTTCACTAGGAAAACGTATTCAGTCATTTGGACTTCAGTATCACCTTTATGCTGATGACACCCAACTCTGCTTGTCTACTCCTGATCTTTCTAATTCTGTCCTTTACCAAGTCACAGACTGTCTCTCTGCTGTCTCCTCCTGGATGTCACAGCGCCACCTGAAACTGAACCTTTCTAAAACAGAACTCATTATATTTCCTCCAAGATCTTCCCCTGTCCCTCAGATATCACTCACCGTAAACAACACCACCTTTCATTCCACCACACAGGCACGCTGCCTAGGAGTTATCTTAGACTCTCATCTTTCTTTTTCACCACACATTCAAACACTTGCAAAATCTTGCCGTATTCAACTGCGCAACATTGCCCGAATACGACCCTATCTCAGTTCAGAATCAACTAAAACACTGATTCAGTCTCTCATCATCTCCCGCCTTGATTACTGCAATTTACTCCTCACAGGTATTACAACAAGTCACCTTTCACAACTCCAATCTGTTCTAAATGCGGCCGCTAGACTCATTCATCTAGCTCGCCACTCAACATCAGCTGCTCCCATATGCATGTCCCTTCACTGGCTCCCAATCTCCTCTAGAATCAAATTCAAATTACTTACAATCACATTCAAGGCCCTTAATAATCAAACCCCTCCCTATATTTCATCTCTAATCTCCAAATACACTTCACGAAACCTTTGCTCTGCTTCTGATCTTCACCTCACTTCTCCTCTGATCACTTCTGCCCATTCTCATCTACAAGACTTCTCTCAGGCTTCTGCTTTTCTCTGGAACTCTCTGCCACAAGCTGTCAGACTTTCTCCTTCTTTCCAAACTTTCAATGGCTCCTTAAAGACCCACCTAAGAGGCTTACTTGATGTACCTTAATTAATCATTGCTGTATCAAAAATGACAAAGTGTTTATACAATCCTAATGTCTCAATTGTACCCTAACCTTTAGTTTGTAAACTCTAATCTCTAGGTCTTTCTAACCCTATTGTACTCTGTAATCCTTGTTTGTTATTCACCATTTATTCCCTGTTCGCTATAACTGCAGTAAAGCACTGCGTTTCTTGACAGCGCTATATAAATAAATGATGATGATGATAATGATAGCAAATAGGCTTTATCACTAGATCTCCCCTAAATGGTCTTCGGGTTGAGAGCCATGATCAATGCTCCAGGTTCTTGCACCCACCAAAGACGAGTCAGCCCCACATTTTGCCTACCACTGACTTATACCTATGTGTTGTATACCATTAATTATACCATTAATTCTGCTAACACAATGTCATACATACATACATACATACATGTCTACATGCAAGCCTAGTAAGCCTTATATTTTTTTGTGATGAAGATGTAAGGGAAGGCACTAAGACGCTGCCTACCATAAATGCATTCAAGGAAGTCTAGCGTTGCCAATAAGTTTGTCTCTGAATAAGCACCAGCCTGTGCATAAATATACATAGTATTCAAATAACAATAGGTGATTTATCTTAGCTGGAAAGTAGTCAGAAATAAAGAAGGAATTGAAGCTCAATAAAAAAAAAAAAATCTCAAAGATAAGCAAACCTCCAAAAATCCAGAGGTCATGCATAAGTATTTTAATGATGATGAGAAATCAAGACTGGACTGCTTGTTGGCAGTCAGGAATTTTGTGCTAAAGCAACAAAGAAGGAATTTTTGGTGCAGAAGGTCAGTAGAGTGTGAGTTTGTGCAGAGACATACTGAGACATGAAGGAAAAACAATTTGGAGGAGAGCCAAAGTAGGGGATGGGAACGAGAAGGGACTTGGAAAAAGGGGAAGGGGCTAATAGATCAAGATTATGTGGTTGTGCACACAGTGTATTTCTGAAACAACCCATAATTTGCCCAGAGGGGCTCAAGGCAATGTAAACTGAGCTTATGAATATGGTCAAATCTCCAATGCTTACAGTGTGGGAGCCTTACAAAAAATTTCACATTTCAATAATGTTCTCAGTTATGTAATGTAATGTCAGTAATGCTGTCATCAGAAATCAAATTATGTGTGAATGTTGGACTGAGGACTTTTCAGCATTTTCAAAAATGTATGTGATAATGTTTCTGGTGTTGTTAAAGGTAGCATCACCTAAGTTTATGGTGTCTGGGCAGCAGAAATTGTAGGCATTTCCTTCTTTCTTTACAATGCATGTATGTATTTACACTTGTTCTAGGAATCCCTACGTCCTATAACTCTGCAAACACAGAGTCCCGAATGCCTTAATTTTTTTTATGTTCATATCTACTATACTAAAAGTACTGTAAGTGTGACAAAGTGTTTTGCATCATTCCAGGTATAGGCCACAAACTGGTTCTTGGGCTAAACGATCATTATGCAATTGAGTAGTTTGTGAATAACATGAATGATCATCAGTTCTCCCCCAAATCAGGATTTTGATTGAATAACCACCAGTTGCTAAGAGGTGGCAGAGCCAAATAGCCTCGTTGACTGATGAAGCCTAGTGACATATGGATAGCCAGGAAATTGGCCACATGTTGCTTTACTGTTAGTCCTGACCACAATTATAAACCCTATTACTGTATGTGTGGCAATGCTGAGGAAGGCAATGACATCTCCTTGCAAGGCACCAGCCATCCTAGCACCACAAGAAAAGCCCAGGAGTGCATGTAACACATACCACTGATTCTACTCTAAGGGGCTTTACACTGAATCATTTTGTATTTTGGTAAACCATATAATTGCATTTCTTATTGAGCTATAATTAGCTCAAATGTTGTTTGGTATAAAAAAAAATCTACAGATTTCTATTTACATTCTAGCCACTGGAGACTGTGTTCCATTGAAATCTATGGATAAAACTAAGAGTCAAACTTTTGGAGCACTAGAACATTAGCCTAGTCCTGTGCCTACTGACTATGCCTTATCTTGTGCACTTTTTCATCTCCAATTTGTTCCTCTATGTTAGCCTCCCATCCACTTAGACTGTAAGCTCTACGGGGCAGGGACCTCCTTCCCATATGTCTCTTACCACATATCACTTAAGCTCTTTGTTCTGATATGATTCTGTATATATTTATTATGTGATTTTTCTTCCCAGTGTATACTTTTTTATATATATATATATATATTGTACTTGTATGCACTGTACAGCTCTGCGGCTCCTTAACAGAGCTTTACAAATAAAGTTATACATACATACATACATAAGTATTTTTTTAGGAAGAGCACTCTGAAGTTTACTCCTGTGCATGTGCACGACTAAGAGCATTTCAAGGACTGTAAACAAGCCCAGCGGCAAACTAGTGGTCGCCAGGTCCTCCTACAACACTTGCAAGTGCGTTGCAATGGGCATGTACAAATTTTAAGATCAATAAGTGGCTGCAGAAGGGGGTTTATGTGCAGCAGACCCTGTGGTCTGAGTAAGGCAGTGGTGTGGTAACATAGTAACATAGTAGTAAGATAGTAAGTTAGGTTGGAAAAAGACACACATCCATCAAGTTCAACCTTTTAACTTTTTCTTAACCTGTCTAACTGCTAGTTGGTGCTCCCCATAGTAGTACCCTGGGCCGGTGCAGTTTTCAGCAAAGAGGGGCATTGGCCCAGTGTTGGAGGTTAACGGTTATAATCACTGAGAGATGTCTTACTTTCTATAAAGGACTATTTTTAAAAAAAGAAAAGTAATATCACCTCAAAAAAATGTTTATCTTTGCACTATTGCTTTTGTGCAATTCTAAATATAACCCTTTCTTTTTAAAAAAAAAAAAGCATTCCCTCCCACGTCATCTGTGCTAGAATGTGAGGCCCATAGCTGCCATACCAGGATGTGCATTAAAGCAGACCTTTGTGTGAGTTTGTCTCCTTTAACTGCTGGGAATTAATGCAGCCCAAAAAACAGGCACCTACTTTGTGCTGGAGGACAACAACATTTTTTGCCCCAAGAGTTTTTTTTAAAAGTGCTATATAAAATTCTTAGATTTCAGGAGGATAATAAAGAGTGAGTGACCCCAGCATCCAGCTCTGCTGAGCAGAGGCCCCTTTTTCCTTTTCAATGCTTTGCTCTCAAGTTAACTCATGCGCTGGATTTCATCCAAGAACATTCTGTTCCCTGGTCGTGGGCCAAGAGTCTTTCAGTAGTGGAGCCTTTTTTTTTTTTCTTTCGCTTCCAGCTCCCTCCTCTCTTCATCTTTATTATGATTCGCATTTCTAAGTTTGACTGCAAATGAAATTATGCAGAAAAAAAAAATATCTCACATGACTGATAAGGGCCGTGGCACGGAAGGCACATACAGTGATACTTCTGTCAATGGCTCAATATAGAGTGAAATGTCCCCTGCTTAGCCCCTGGAATAAGAAATATTGAAAATGCCATTGGAAGAACATATTTCCATTTAATGTTTTCCAGATGTCCCGCCGTTGAGCCTCTTTCTGTAGAGTTACTGTACCCATGCCAGTTTACATCTGCAGATTTCTGGTGAGCAGAGAACCTGAAAGATGATCTGTTGAAACATCTGCTCCATTCCCCCGACATGCCTTGCTCTCTCCATTCCATTCAGCATTAGGAGCTCCATTCGGAGCATGGCATTTCATCAATAAAGCAAAAAATGTAGCTGACTGAGTTTATATGTAAGTTTACTTCTAATATATTGCATGGATTTCAGCAGCTGGGGGAAGATTTTTTTCTGAAAGGGTTATTCTCAAGACAAGAGGCTAGTGTAGCCCCCCAGCTGGCTTAATGTTGCATTTATGGGTCTTTTTTTTTAACGCCAGAACAGTTGCAGTAATTTCAATGAGATAATAATAATTAAGGGAGAACTAAACCTTAAAAATGGACATGGCTAGAAAAGCCATATTTTATAAATTGGTCTTATTGAACCAGCCTAAAGGGTCAACATCACTATAGTAGCAATGATCCAGATCTTCAAAGTTGTCACAGGAGTTTCCCATTTTGGATTTTGTTAGGAGTGTCTGTGACACGCACATGCCCAGTGAGCTTGGAGCAGGCATAGCTGTTGAGAAGCTGAGCTTAGAGGTCATTACAAATCATCAAGCAGAAAATGAGGTTTGCCTGTAATATAAGCTGATGCTACAAGGCTGATTTTTACATTCTGATGCTAATTGTGCTGGTTTCTGAGCTGCCATGTACCAATAATTATTTACTAATCAGCCTTATATTGTGACATTTATATCACAGTATTTTTATTTAGAATATTTTTAGTTGGTCCCTAAGCTCAGTAAGTGACAGCAGCACAGAGCATGTGCACTGAATCTAGTGTTGCCACCTTTATTGTTTGGGGGAAATGGGCAGGGGGCAGGCCGGGTGACATAGGTGGTGGGCCGGTGAAGTCGAGGGGGGTTGGAGGGGGTTGGCCGGGTAAAGTCGGAGGTGGGTCAGTGATGTCAGGGTGGAACGGATGATGTCGGGGGCGGGTGATGTAGGAGGCGATCAGCGATTGGCTGATCGACCATTTCATTCACTTAAATGTCCTGTCCAGATTTGCTAATTTGGACCCTGGCAGCCCTTCCAAAAACCAGGCTGTCCAGATGAAATCCGGACAGTTGACAACCCTAAGTGAATCAGCAGAAAAGATGGGGAAGCTGGGGTATAGAAGCCCAAAACACGTTGTACAACATTTTTTACTTCTTTAGTTAAACTTTAGTTCTCCTTCAAAAGGTATTAAAAATATTTTTTGCTCTGTTTAATTGGGCTCAGTCCTTCCTGTCTCCTCAATCCGATGCAGTTGTGACTATTGATGAGGAGAAACCTTGGAGCTACCGCCACCTCCAAACCAAGTGGTATCTCCAAGGTTCCCATAGCCGTCTCTGTCAAGCACTGTACTGAAAGAATTAGGTGCACGTCACCGAATGCCAGTAATGATGCCAACCGGACTTAAAAAAAATGTAACCAATGCAGTTGTACACATCAATTACGATTGTAACAGGCACAACTCCCCCTGGTCACTGCAAACAATTCTAGATATCTATGGAAAAAGGCTGTACTAAATTGCAATTTGCTTACTACTCCTTTGGTCTTTTACAATAGATTATTTTTCTACAATGTTAAAATAATAAAATGCCATTTATTATAAAAATTACATTTGGGTTATTTGCCTTTTAAGTAAAATGCAACCAGTAGAGATGTCCCTAAAGCATAACCAGTTAAACAGAGTACAATCACCGATCCAGATACAGAAAGCCAGTTATTCCTTTCATTTAGGGTGCGTTTTATGTCTGAAGCTAGAAGAGGGAGCTCCTAGTTTATCATATGACTTTACACTGATTTAATTAATTGCAGCAACCTATAGAGATAATTTAATTATGAAAATGACATTGAGACACTGATTGGTGTGATTGGACCCATGTCATGCCTGATCAGAGGGAGGAGAGCAGCCAGCAACAGAAGTGATTCAGGTCTCTGTATGCAGATATGTAATAAAGGATGCTAAGAACCACAATGTTCAGTAATGGAAATTCAAATGAGCTTAGATAAAAAGCAAACTGAATTTACTGGTAGGGATGTAGCGAACGTCGGAAAAAAAGTTCGCGAACATATTCGCGAACTTGCGCAAAAACGCGAGCGGTTCGCGAACGGTTCGCGAACCCCATAGACTTCAATGGGAAGGCGAACTTTAACATCTAGAAAAGACATTTCTGGCCAGAAAAATGATTTTAAAGTTGTTTAAAGGGTGCAACGACCTGGACAGTGGCATGCCAGAGGGGGATCAAGGGCAAAAATGTATCTGAAAAATCTGCCTGTGTGTGCTTGGAAGAGATAGTGTAGGGGGAGAGCTGTTAGTGATTTCAGGGACAGATGATAGTAAGTTTGCTGGCTAGTAATCTGCTTGATACTGCTCTGTATTGGAGGGACAGAAGTCTGCAGGGATTTGAGGGACATTTTAGCTTAGGTAGCTTTGCTGGCTAGTAATCTACTGTTCTCTTTAAACAACTGCCATACGTTGACCTTGTAGGCATTGTTTGCCCAGTTTTTTTGGACGCAGCCACTGAAGCACAGTTGCCAGAAAAAATATGCCATATAAATGCTGAAAATAGTCATTTTTCGCCATTACGTAAAATATATTATGGCTGCTTGAAAAAAGTGACTCCGGTGTTTTTTCTGGAGACGGTAATATTATGGATATTTAGACAGAATGGGAACAAGGTCACACAGCTCGATGGCGGGTTGAAGAAAACAGTGTGCAAATAATGCCTACAAGGCCAACGTATACACTACTACAGCGGTGGATACGGATTACGTAAAATATATGAATGCTGCTTGAAAAAAGTGACTCCGGTGTTTTTTCTGGAGACGGTAATATTATGGATATTTAGACAGAATGGGAACAAGGTCACACAGCTCGATGGCGGGTTGAAGAAAACAGTGTGCAAATAATGCCTACAAGGCCAACGTATACACTACTACAGCGGTGGATACGGATTACGTAAAATATATGAATGCTGCTTGAAAAAAGTGACTCCGGTGTTTTTTCTGGAGACGGTAATATTATGGATATTTAGACAGAATGGGAACAAGGTCACACAGCTCGATGGCGGGTTGAAGAAAACAGTGTGCAAATAATGCCTACAAGGCCAACGTATACACTACTACAGCGGTGGATACGGATTACGTAAAATATATGAATGCTGCTTGAAAAAAGTGACTCCGGTGTTTTTTCTGGAGACGGTAATATTATGGATATTTAGACAGAATGGGAACAAGGTCACACAGCTCGATGGCGGGTTGAAGAAAACAGTGTGCAAATAATGCCTACAAGGTCAACGTATACACTACTACAGCGGTGGATACGGATTACGTAAAATATATGAATGCTGCTTGAAAAAAAGTAACTCAAGTGGTTTTTCTAGAGACGATAATATTATCAATATTTAGACAAAATGTGAACAAGCTCACACAGCTCGATGGCGGGTTGAAGAAAACACTGTGCAAATAATGCCTACAAGGCCAACGTATACACTACTACAGCGGTGGATACGGATTACGTAAAATATATGAATGCTGCTTGAAAAAAGTGACTCCGGTGTTTTTTCTGGAGACGGTAATATTATGGATATTTAGACAGAATGGGAACAAGGTCACACAGCTCGATGGCGGGTTGAAGAAAACAGTGTGCAAATAATGCCTACAAGGTCAACGTATACACTACTACAGCGGTGGATACGGATTACGTAAAATATATGAATGCTGCTTGAAAAAAAGTAACTCAAGTGGTTTTTCTAGAGACGATAATATTATCAATATTTAGACAAAATGTGAACAAGCTCACACAGCTCGATGGCGGGTTGAAGAAAACAGTGTGCAAATAATGCCTACAAGGCCAACGTATACACTACTACAGCGGTGGATACGGATTACGTAAAATATATGAATGCTGCTTGAAAAAAGTGACTCAGGTGTTTTTTCTGGAGACGGTAATATTATGGATATTTAGACAGAATGGGAACAAGGTCACACAGCTCGATGGCGGGTTGAAGAAAACAGTGTGCAAATAATGCCTACAAGGTCAACGTATACACTACTACAGCGGTGGATACGGATTACGTAAAATATATGAATGCTGCTTGAAAAAAAGTAACTCAAGTGGTTTTTCTAGAGACGATAATATTATCAATATTTAGACAAAATGTGAACAAGCTCACACAGCTCGATGGCGGGTTGAAGAAAACAGTGTGCAAATAATGCCTACAAGGCCAACGTATACACTACTACAGCGGTGGATACGGATTACGTAAAATATATGAATGCTGCTTGAAAAAAGTGACTCCGGTGTTTTTTCTGGAGACGGTAATATTATGGATATTTAGACAGAATGGGAACAAGGTCACACAGCTCGATGGCGGGTTGAAGAAAACAGTGTGCAAATAATGCCTACAAGGCCAACGTATACACTACTACAGCGGTGGATACGGATTACGTAAAATATATGAATGCTGCTTGAAAAAAGTGACTCCGGTGTTTTTTCTGGAGACGGTAATATTATGGATATTTAGACAGAATGGGAACAAGGTCACACAGCTCGATGGCGGGTTGAAGAAAACAGTGTGCAAATAATGCCTACAAGGCCAACGTATACACTACTACAGCGGTGGATACGGATTACGTAAAATATATTATGGCTGCTTGAAAAAAGTGACTCCGGTGTTTTTTCTGGAGACGGTAATATTATGGATATTTAGACAGAATGGGAACAAGGTCACACAGCTCGATGGCGGGTTGAAGAAAACAGTGTGCAAATAATGCCTACAGGGCAAATAATGCCTAAAAGGTCAACTTATACACTACTACAGCGGTAGTAAAATAAAAAAAAGTAAAATAAAAAAAAAATGAATATTAAAAAAAAAAAAATTAAAGTTGGTGCTGCTGAACTACTAGGAGCAGCAGATTAGCACACCAGTCCCACTCCCCAACACTGCTAGACTAATAGCACTGGGCTCTTATAGTAGTAGTAGTAGTAGTAGTAGTAAAACAACAAAAAAATAAATAAAAGCAGTCCTTACAAGGACTACTGTTATTGCAGCAGTCAGCAGATGAGATCAGAAGCAGGACATACAGGCAGCAGCTCTCTCCCTACACTATCTCTTCAGCACACACAGGCAGAGTGAAAAAACGCTGCAGGGCTTCGGTTTTTATAGGGAAGGGGAGTGGTCCAGGGGAGAGCTTCCTGATTGGCTGCCATGTACCTGCTGGTCTGGGGTGAGAGGGCAAAAAAAAGCGCCAACAATGGCGAACCCAAAATGGCGAACGTCGCGCGACGTTCGCGAACTTCCGGCGAGCGCGAACACCCGATGTTCGCGCGAACAAGTTCGCCGGCGAACAGTTCGCGACATCTCTATTTACTGGTCAGCAGCATGTAAAGCATATACTTTAGATAAGTGATATGTGTTAATTGTAATTGTTAATTAACATATTTGTAATTATTATGTAACCCTTTCCTTATAATACTTCTTGTAGAATTGGATCACACTCTCTTAAACAGCAATTAACCCTTTTCAATCAAGCGCTCTTAGCTCTCTTTGCATATGAAAGATATTGGGAACTTGTATTTACAGTCTAGTGCCTCACCTACTGAGCACTGAGAATCACACCTCAGGGGAATTCTACTAGGAAAATAACACACACAGTTTGCAGTAAACCAAGAGAAATTTTATATAAAGAATAAAGGAAAGAATTGGTTAAACAGTGCATTGCAATAATATTCCGATACTGGGGAAAACTGGTTCTGTCTAGTAACAAGCACAGTCTCTCTCCACTCTGGCTGGACAACACAGTTCAATGTCCCTTTTCTCCAGAGCTCTTTATTCTAGGCTGTAGCTCCCAAGTGGCAGGTTCACGAGAAACACCTGTCCTCACATCAGGGACACACAAGGGTTGCAACTGGCATCCAACCCTGAACGATGAATTTTCGCTCAGATGAATGATCGTTACTAATGGGTAAATTTTCCATTACATCACCCCTTTCGCCAGAGTTATACCTGACGAACTGATACAATGGAGCTACATCCCCCTCAATCTTATGTCAATGACATCATATCCTGTATGCCAAAAATGTTTAAAGTAGGACCGTGTTTAAAAAGTTGCTACTGTTAAATATTTTTTTTTTCAATTTTTTTTAACCATTTGATGGGCATGCCACATTTGTTTTAGGGTGGGCTCATGTCTAGGACAATAGAGGATCTCTTTTGTCTTTATTTTGCTTCCTTTTTTAATAAATAAGTGGATCACTAATAAATACATGTATATGACCTATATGTACCCACACATTTACTAAGCTTAGTGAAGGATTAGAATGAAAAAAACTTTGAATTTCAATGGGTACTTCGATCACAACTTCGACTTCGAATCGAACGATTCAAACTAAAAATCGTTTTACTATTCGACCATTCGATTGTCGAAGTACTGTCTCTTTAAAAAAAACTTTGACTACCTACTTCCTACCACCACTTTAAACCTACCGAGCATCAATGTTAGCCTATAGGGACCTTCCCCATAAGCTTTCTAAGCTTTTTTTGATCAAAGGAAAATCCTTTGATTGATGGATTAAAATCCTTCGAATCATTCGATTTGAACGATTTTTTTTTCGATCGTTCGATCGAAGTATTTGCAGTAAATCCTTCGACTTTGAGGGTCGAATATCGAGGGTTAATTAACCCTCGATATTCGACCAATTGTAATGTGCCCCTAAGTGTAAGCATGTTAACAGTTTTGCTAGGCAGAAATTAAACGCTAGCAAAACTTTGCCAGCATTTGTCTGCTGAGACGGAACTTCACATTTTGTTGAATTAGCTGTGAATTAACGTCAGACAAAGTGGCGCTAAGTGTGGAGGAGCCTTCCAAGGTGGAAATTCACCCTTTAGTGAATCTGGCTGGCTGCTGTAGCAGGGGCTCCTTTAATCAGCTCTGTCTGTTACCCTGTGCATTTGGCTCCAAAGTCAGACACTCCCCTGGATCCTCTTCCTCTCCCAGGGATGTACTGGGGTGCCAGTACAGATGGCTCTCCAGTCTGTAACGAGGCTGGATGATGTCACAGACAGAAAAAAAGGGGAAAGATTTGTCTGATCCCCTACAATTACATTTAAAAAATGATTTGCTTGAAATAGAGGGGACATGGGGGTATATTTATCAAAGAGTTAAGTTAATAGTGAAGTTCCGCCACTAGAGTGAAATGCCGCCACTCCCCATTCATTTCTATGGGATTTTTAAAGGCGTATTTATCAAAGGGTGAACTTTCACTTTCACCCATTGATAAATACGCCTTTCAAAATCCCATAGAAATGAATTGAGAGCTGCAGAATTTCACACTAGTGGCGGAACTTCACTCTTTGATAAATTTACCCCACGGAGTTTCTGGATAATTGGGTTTCCGGGTAAGGGATTCCATACCGGTATCTTATATCTGCAGTTTCTTATGTATTGGATCAGAGTGGTGTACCTTTGCCCCTTTTCAGTTGCACCACCAAATTTTGCGATCTGGCAAGGGGCTGAGGTCTTGTAGATACCCAAAGGCATCCTTTTAAGCTGCCACCCTAGGCATGGGCCTATATAGGAAATATGTGATAAATATGATTCATTAAACATCCAGTATATTTTAGGTTAATTTTTTATAATAGTTCTTCTATTATAAAAAATCGGCCCCAGTTTTTGTGCCTGTTTTGTGGGAGCAAATGCTTTTTCTAAAAGAGAGGTAACTTTGGCCATGGCAGTAATGGGTTAATGATTGTACAGGTATGAAACCTATTATCCAGAATAAATGGGGTTTTCCAAAAAAAGGGCCTTTCCATAATTTTGATCACTTTTTAGACCTTAAGTCTAAAAATAATTTAAACATTAAATAAACCCAATAATTGTTTTGTCTCCGCTAAGGATTCATTATATCTTAGCATCAAGTACAAGAGAAAAGGAAATCATTTTTAAAAAAGTGAATTGTTTTTATGAAAATGGAGTCTATGGGACATGGTCCTTCTATAATCCTGAGCTTTCTGAATAACGGGTTTCCGGTTAACGGATCCCATGCCTGTATTACTTTGAACAAGGTTAAAGGTTTTAACCCAAAGCCTTCTATTACAGATTATGTTAGGCCTTTCTTTTATCCCCGCTTAACCTACCCTGTATGGTTCTTCTCCGTTTGGTTGCGCTTCAAGACCTACTGCTTAGAAGCAGACTCCATATATACCATAATAATAAGTTTAGACTAATAGCTCCTTGCTACATGCTAATAAAGTAGCAGAACTTACGCACAAGACTTTGGCTTTAAGAAGACTTTTACAAGTGTGGTAAACCTTTATTTTTAGTTGTCTAAATAAAAAACAACAACACCCCCCCCCATAGTGTCCAAGGACTATGCTCCCAAACAATGTTGCCGATAGAGCTAGCAATTTACAACAATAGCTGCATGTTCATTGTTTATGCAACTCTCTTGCACTTTAACTATAGAAACTTTTCTTATCTGCTGATTGCAACATCGGAGAACCTGATGGTACTATTTTTTTCTTAAATGCAAACACCCCAAACCAAAGCTAATATATTCCACGTAGCACCACTGCCAATTCACTGGAACTATCTGCCTGTCAAGCCACAAAGCAAACAGATACAAGATCTCTGAGCCAGCAACTCGCTAAGTGAAAGCTCTGAATCCAAACAATAAGATTTATCGCTCAGGTTACTGTACACTCCAAGTGCCGACTGATCATGAAAAGTGTATATTTGCTTTTTGTTCTGCTTAGTGTAATGAGTTATATCCATCCTACATTCTGCATCACCAAAATAAACAGGTCACTTTGCAATATCTAGGTATATTAGGTACCACCAGCTTCATGCTTATAGTATGCTAGTAGTGGTATGGGACCTGTTATCCTGGATGCTCTGGTGTTAGATATTAGGGATGCACCGAATCCATTATTTTGGATTTGGATTCGGCCGAACCCCCAAATCCTGTGTGAAAGATTCAGCCGAAATACCGAACCGAAACCGAATCCTAATTTGCATATACAAATTAGGGGTGAGAAGGGAAAAACATTTTTGACTTCCTTGTTTTGTGACAAAAAGTCACGCGATTTCCCTCCCCGCCCCTAATTTGCATATGCAAATTAGGATTTAGATTGGGTTCGGCCCGGCAGAAGGATTTGGCCGAAGCCGAATCCTGCTGAAAAAGGCCCAATCCCGAACCGAATCCTGGATTCGGTGCATCTCTATTAGATATAACAATTAACTATTATTAACAAGACTAACCTCTAGCTATTATCAGCAAGGTTAAAGGGATACTGTCATGGGAAAACATGTTCTTTTCAAAACGCATCAGTTAATAGTGCTGCTCCAGCAGAATTCTGCACTGAAATCCATTTTTCAAAAGAGCAAAAAGATTTTGTTATATTCAATTGTCACTTTCCCAGCTGCCTCCAGTCATGTGACTTGTGCTCTGATAAACTTCAATCACTCTTTACTGCTGTACTGCAAGTTGGAGTGATATCAACCCCCCCCCCGCATCGTAACAACAGAACAATGGGAAGGTAACCAGATAGCATCTCCCTGACACAAGATAACAGCTCCCTGGAAGATCAGCACTAAAAAGTAAAAGCCAAGTCCCATTGAGACTGATTCACTTATGTCATGATACAGGCCTGTAATAGTTAATAAAACAGGCCAAGGTATCATGAGAAATATTTCTACCAGCATCTAAATCAGACACATAACAGGCCTCTGTTCACTATGGTCAGAGCTGTAATGCCCTCCTCCATGCCCTGGCTGATAAGAGCCATTCCATGGGGAGGGGGAAGCCCAAGGAGTGAGAACGTAAAGTTCCCAGGAAGACCCTCAAAGGTGAAGTGAAGGTCACATATAAGGTATACTCAAATATATTTATCCTTACAGAACCCATACCTGTTGTACGAACAGTATAAAAAACTGATGATGGGTTCAAGGCAATTTCATCTTTCCAACGAGTCCAAACATGACTAGGTTTGGTACTCTGTGTATTAGATATGGATATCTGGGCAGGGGCAGGTCACACAGTATTGATGTTTAGTATCTATGGAATCCCTGAGAGAATTAATAACCAATGAATATAATATCATCTCTCTCCTATGTTCCAATAAGGAGTTATGGTCATTATATTCTTGGTCCAGTTCCTACTCACAGGAGGTCATAAAAACTCAATCTGTGTCCTGCTAGGCCACGCCCCCTTACATTCCAGAGAGAGGGGGGAGTGTGCAGTTACCTGATGCCCTGAAATCACTAATAAATAGTCAGCTCTTCTGACTAAACTTTGGATTTACTGTGGAGGACCAATTGCGATTGGAAGTTATCCCGTTTGTTTCCCCTTGCCTCCAGGACCAGGAATTCTATATCTTTGGAGTTAAGTATAGGTTTTCCATGTTTTCCCTTTTATTTTACAACTGTTTGTACTTGTATTATTGAATGTATGTCTCTTTTGTAACATCTTTTTTGTATTTTGCACTGTTATACCTTTTATAATATTAAAGAGAATTTAATAAGATTGTCTTTGATGCTCTAAACGAACCTAGCCTGAAAGAGTGTAACTGTGAGCCTTAACCCTCTGCATGCTGAAGTACTTGTTGAATCAGTAGGTGTATTGTGAATTATTACCTGTAAGAGAGAGCAGGGGAATAGTCACACTAGGTTTCTATCGCCTGTGAATGATAGATGGTGGCAGCGAATACGTTTTGTGGGTGTTGGTTGGTGTTTGGGGTGCTTTTGTGTTAGTCTAACCTGTGTGCAAGGTGGGTGAGAGACTGAGTGAGTGACCCCTGATAGCCACACCTAAAGTCACGTGCGGTTGGAAGTACCGTGTTCGTGACAGATTGGTAGGCAGCGGTGGCATATTTTTTATTTAGAGCATTAGTGCTTGGGTTAAGTCATTAAACCTTGCACTAAAGAACTGTAAATACTTGCGAGGAGTTTACAGTCTTCAAAGACAAACTCAGTGCATACTATTTTTATTAAGACATACTTGCAAACAGTTTCCCTTCCCTTCTTGTTTTTCTTTTCTATCTTTTATTTTGTCAAAGTGTTGCAAGATGGCAGCATTTTACAAGAGGCAGACCAAGGAGACCCTCATCAATCTCTGTGAGCAAAGAGGAATTGATGTAGCGGACAAATCGAAGGAAATGTTGATTTGTGCCTTGGTGGAAAAGGAGCAGCAGAACTACACACCTGAGTCAGGAGACTATGCAACTCAGGATGTCCCAGTGATGAACTCTGTTCCTGGATCCTCTCAGCGAGAGGACAGTTCTAGCTGCAGTGGGCAGGATGACAGGAATTCATCCCTGCAAGCAGCTTTGCAATTGTTGGGTTCAGATGACCCCCAGCTGCGTCTTCAACTTATCCTGCAATATCAACAGGCAGAAAGAGATGCAGCAGCAGCAGCAGCAGAAAGAGATGCAGCAGCAGCAGCAGAAAGAGATGCAGCAGCAGCAGCAGCAGCAGAAAGAGATGCAGCAGCAGCAGCAGCAGAAAGAGATGCAGCAACTTACATTAAGGGTTCGTGACAACTTACATTAAGGGTTAGTTCACACGAGGAGATTCGGGAAGACTTTGTCACCTGGCGACTAATTGCCTCGTCTTCTGAGCGACAATCTCCCTGAACTGCCTCAGTGTGTTTTCCCATAGGTAATGAAAAGTCGCCTGCGCTAATGCACACGCGGCGATGCATTTTCCATAGTCGCCCGAAGTCGCCTCGTGTGCTTTCGATCGATCAATTCAAAGGATTTCATCATACGATCGAACAATTTTACTTCGACTGTATATGATAAAAATTTTACTTCGGCCAAATTCGATAAAAAAACTTCGACTTCGAATATCGAAGTAATGCCATTTGATGGTCGAATTTCGAAGTTTTTCACACTTCGAAATTCGACCCTTGATAAATCTGCCCCTACATGTCAAAACTCTCAAATTTAACTAGGAAGTTATCCAAATTTGATTCGAGTTTTTTTTTTAAAAAAAATCAAATTAGATTTTCAAGATTTAAGATTTAACTATTCACCACCACTGCCAAATTGCTGTTTAAGTCAATGGGAGAGGTCCGGGGATCCATTTGGAGATGTTTGCAACCTTTCTGACGTTCGAGTTCGGAGAAAAAACTTGAATCAAGTTTGATCAAATTCGATTAAAGTTTTTGGGTCGTTTAAATTTGTTCGATTTTTATTAATTCGATTTTATTAATTCGATTTTATTAATTCGATTTTATTACTACATTTTGACCAGTAAAATTTAGAATTAATGGGAGTTTATGGGAGTTTAAAAAAAATATACATGAATTCGAAATTCAACCTTTGATAAAAGTGCCTCTAAGGAGGTTATTTACTAAACTCTGAATGCAAAAATGACGAACAATTTTTGATTTTTTTTATATAAATTCGGACTTTTAAATAAAAAAATCACAAATTTTTTCGGAATTTATTTAACCCAGAGGATGGAAAAGTCAGAATCAGAAAATCCGGCATCTCATACCTGTCGAGGTTGCATATAAGTCAATGGGAGAAGTCTCAATGATTTTTTGAAGTGCGCTGGGTTTTTGGCAATATCCCGAGGTTTTCGTAGTTTTCTGGCAAAATTCTGAGTTTTCGGGTGAAAAACCCAGAATAATTGTGAAAATCATAAAAAAAATTAAATTTTTTCCTGCAAAAATTTTTTCGGGAAAGTGTATTAATAAATAAGCCCAAAAAATCTGTGCGGATTTGGTCGGAGTTTTTTTTCCAGAAAATATTGAGATAAATTCGGACTTTGATAAATAACCCCCTAAGATTTCTGCCAAAGCTGAATACTGCAAGAAGTTCAAGGATACTTCTGATTCCTCCTATGAATCCTAAAATCATAGACTCCTTAACCCTAAAAAAAACTTGCAAGATCTGTTTTTCGTGACAATGGGGCAACTTTCAGTAGGCAACTCTGGTCTATATTGTCCAAATGGCTGACTATCTTTCTTTGAGTTCACAGGGGAATATATGCTTTTTACCTCAAAGGCATACTGTCATGGGAAAAAAATTTTTTTCAAAATGAATTAGTTAATAGTGCTGATCCAGTAGAATTCTGCACTGAAATCCATTTCTCAAAAGAGCAAACAGATTTTTTTATGTTCAATTTTGAAATCTGACATGGGGCTAGACATACTGTCAATTTCCCAGTTGCCCCAAGTCATGTGACTTGTGCTTTGATAAACTTCAATCACTCTTTACTGCTGTACTGCAAGTTGGAGTGATATCACCCCCTCCCTTTTTTCCCCAGGAGCAAAACAAAAGAACAATGGGAAGGTAACCAGATAACAGCTCCCTAACACAAGATAACAACTGCCTGGTAGATCTAAGAACAGCACTCAATAGTAAAAACCCATGTCCCACTGAGACACATTCAGTTACATTGAGAAGGAAAAACAGCAGCCTGCCAGAAAGCATTTCTCTCCTAAAGTGCAGGCACAAGTCACATGACCAGGGGCAGCTGGGAAATTGACAAAATGTCTAGCCCCATGTCAGATTTCAAAATTCAATATAAAAAAATCTGTTTGCTCTTTTGAGAAATGGATTTGAGTGCAGAGTTCTGCCGGAGTAGCACTATTAACTGATGCGTTTTGAAAAAGTTTTTCGATGACAGGATCCATTTAAAGGAGAACTAAACCCTAAAAATATGGCTAAAAATACCATATTCTACATACTGGACTTATTGCACCAGTCTTAAGTTTCAGTTTCTCAATAGCAGCAATGATCCAGGACTTCAAGCTTGTCACAGGGGGTCACCATCTTGGAAAGTGTCTGTGGCACTCACATGCTCAGTGGGCTCTGAGCAGCTGTTGAGAAGCTAAGTTTAGGGGTCGTCACTAATTATCCAGTAGAAAATGAAGTTGGTCTGTAATATAAGCTGATGCTACAGGGCTGATTATTAAATTCTGATGCTGATTACACTGGTTTCTGTGCTGCCATGTAGTAATTATCTGTATTAATTACTAATCAGCCTTTTATTGTGACATTTCTATTCTATGTGTACTGTATATTGTGAGTGGGTCCCTAAGCTCAGTAAGTGACAGCAGCACAGAGCATGTGCAGGGAATCAGCAGAAAAGAAGATGGGGAGCTACTGGGGCATCTTTGGAGACACAAATCTTTACTGCTAAAGGGCTGTGGTTGCCTTGGACTGGTACAGAAACCCAAAACATAATGTACAACATTTCTAGCTACTTCTTTAGTTAGCCTTTAGTTCTCCTTTAAAGGTCATAATAAGATTGGGCAGGGGCAGAGACTGCAATTTGAAAATGTCTCAATCAGAATGAGAGAAAAATAAGTAAGAACAGGGAGAGAATGAATAGAAGAAAACAATTGTAAGTCTGTGAGCTGTGTAGAATAATCCCCCTCTGCTGTTGGCCAGGGATAGTTATACATGTTGTTGCCTTCAGAAATCCTAAATTGCAGAGTTGAGTCACTTGTAGTGAACCATGTTATTATGTAAATGGATAGTCAGAGGCCTAAGGTCTAATTGTGGTTATAAGGCAGGAAGGTTCAGAAAAACAATGACCACCGCAAAGTAGTTCATATTTCTCAAGATTGTCAAATGAGATTGCAATTCTTAATCCTAAATGCAGTTCATAGTTATGTCATGGCAGAAAAGGAAAACAAAAGACATACACGTTATTTCAGTGCTTTTGATGGTGTGTGTGTCTGTATGTGTCAAAAGAGACAAATAGACCATCAGAGAGTGATAAATGGGAAATGGGAAAGGCACACAAAGAAGTGAACTCTACAGGCTGAATATTCCCTGCACCGTCTGTTCAATCCTGGAACAATCCAACTATTAGATGTAGACTATGTCATTTTTAATATATTATTACTAGCAGCATTGGAGTTATGGGTAACCAGCAAACATCAGCAACATGATCCCAATCGCTTCTAAATGTAGCATTTCTCTGTCTAAAGGTAGGAGAGCCCTAAATGAAAGAGCACTAAAGCTTTCCATAGACATCGAGATCCCTAAGGACCAATTTTAGTGCAATCTGATGAATCCGTCAAATTATCGTAAGGTTAGTGGGCACTGAACGATTATGCATATAACAATTTTTGTCAGGTTAGAAAATTTTCATTGCTCACAGTGAAATGTATCCTTAAGGGTAAATAAAAGTGACCCCTCCCCCTTACTGCTCATTCGAGAAGCACATGTGCCCAGGTTCTGGCTGCATGGAGAGCACAGCATTGACGACAGTCATTATTTCCTACCACAGGGCTTCACTGAAGTTGGCACCCGCTAGAAGGGGTGAGCTTACTATTTGCCTCCTCCCTGACAACCCCTCATGAATACTGTACTGTTGAACACAGGCAGCCCTGTATTCATAGGGGAAACAGAGCTCTGATCTGGGGCAATATTTCAAGTTATAGGGCAGTGTGCAAATCGCAAAGAACATGGTGGATTTCATCAGTTTTTTCACCTACAATAATTTACCTTTTTTGGCTGCAAGGGCAATAAGGGTATCAAAAGCACTCCCCTTACTTTTCATTTTCAAAGCACTTGTATCTGGGGCTTGGCTGCATGCTCCATTTGGCTGCATGCTCCATTTTGGCTGCATGCTCCATGTGACCCAGCCACATTCTAAGGAGAATTGGGGATGCTCAGCTCTTCAATTCTCCTGTATGTCTAATTCCCAGAGCCCTGCCAACTTTATGGGGGGGCAAGGCCGGTACTAGGGTTAGGCAGAAGAGGCAGCTGCCTAGGGCGCAACGATTGGGGGCTCTGGGCAGCTACCTCTTCTGTATACTCCTAGATCAGACCTGGCACTATTCCCGCCCGTAAATAGAAACCAGCACCGACTCCTGCCTGTCCGACTGGGGCAGTCAGTGCGCACCACTATATATCTCATCAGATTCTGAAGTTCAGACAGAGAATGCTGCTTCCGTGTGCGCGAAAGTTGTTACTATGCATGCGCACGCAAGAGCTGATGCCACGGACATGCATGCAAGTGCTGATGCCGCGCATACACATGCGCGCGCCACTAATATGTGTGAGATGGAGGCAAACTAGCTGGCTGGGCTGCCTAGGGCGCCCAGCCGGCCAGGCCCGCCTCTGGGGGGGGGGACAGATAATATTCAAAGTGCAGGGCATAAAGAGTAAAACACATGTCAGAATGCACCTGTTTTTGCTCTTTGCCTCCTGCCCCTCACAAAATAAATGATCCCTTTAAGATTAAAAGTTACTTGCTGGGAATTTGGAACTATAGCTGAATGATACAGAAATATTTTCATATACCTACAGTATGTCCTTGTTCCTAGCTAGGGGCTCCTAGCCTCCAAACCGAAGTGGAAACATTGCCTTAGGATCAAGCTTTCAAAACGATGGACTAAGGCTGGTGTTTATGTTCATGATAGGGTGCAATGGCATGACTTTAAAATGATGCAAAAACACAGTGACCTCAGTTTCATCATGTGCAGGAGCTCAGCAACATGTTGTGGTTGCAGTAAATATAGTGGTGATGAATTAAATCAAGTGCACTACTGTAATATAATCACTTAGAAAGAGCATTTTTATTTTTGATTTGCAACATTTACTATAGTAGGAATTTATGCTTTACCAAGAAAACATCATTTTATCGCAGGTGCTTTGTATTATTGTATCTGCAACTTAAATCAGCAAAATAATTGACCTTTATCTAAGGCAGGGGTCCCCATCCTTTTTTACTCATGAACCACATTGAAATGTAAAAAGACTTGGATTTGGATCTTTAAACTTTAAGGACAGAGACACACGAGAAGATTTGGGGAGATTTAGTCGCCCGGTATCTTATCGCCTCTTCTCCGGGCGACTAATCTCCTAGAATTTTCCCGTGTGTCCTAAGCCTACTAGAAAATCATGAAAACATTAAATAAACCCAATAAGATGATTTTGCTTCCAATAATGATTAATTATATCTTAGTTTGTATCAAGTGCAAGCTACTGTTTTATTATTATGGACAACAAGGACTTAGTTATAAAAAAAATTGTTTATTTGATTATAATGGCGTCTAAGGGAGATGGCCTTTCCGTAATTCGGAGCTTTCTGGATATTGGGTTTCCAGGTAATGAATCCCGTACCTGTACGCATTTTTTTTTTATGCATAAAACTTGCCTCCAAGCCAGGAATTCAAAAATAAGCACCTGCTTTGAGGCCACTGGGAGAAACATCCAAGGGGTTAGTGAGTAACATGTTGCTCTCGAGTCAATAGTTAGGGATCACTGATGTAAGGAGTACTGCACACCAGGGGATTATTTATCAAAGTCCGAATTTATCTCAATATTTTCTGCTGCAAACTTCGATCAAATCTGCTCTGGTTTTTTACACTTATTTATTATTACCGTATATACTCGAGTATAAGCCGACCCGAGTATAAGCCGAGGTACCTAATTTTACCTACGAAAACTGGGAAAATGTATTGACTCGAGTATAAGCCGAGGGTGAGTGGGTTAAAGAAAACTGGTACATTTCACAAGTCTAAGCCAAGGCAGTTTGTCAGCAATGGAGAATGGGTTGAAGTCTCTTGTACACACACATAACACATATTTATGGTGCCTCAGTCTAGCTATGTATATCCATCAGTGAAGAGATAGTGTGCGCCATACAGGGGCAGCAGTAATTAGGCATGGTACATGGCTCCTAACAAAAAATGGAGGCTTTCAAGGAGAAAGAAAGGCTGGAAACACTTGGGGGTGCCAAACGTTAGGCATCCCCAAGTGATTGTAGCGACATACAGGGGCAGCAGTCATTACTGTAGGCATGGTACACAGCTCCTAACACAAAATGGAGGCTTTAAATGAGAAGGAACGGCTGGAGACACTTGGGGGTGCCAAACGTTAGGCACCCCCAAGTGATTGTAGCGACATACAGGGGCAGCAGTCATTACTGTAGGCATGGTAACACAAAATGGAGGCTTTAAATGAGAAGGAACGGCTGGAGACACTTGGGGGTGCCAAACGTTAGGCACCCCCAAGTGATTGTAGCGACTTACCAAAACCCCAGGACCTATAGGAGTGAGCACCACGGAGAAAGCTACGGTACTTCTGTCTTCGCGCAGCTGCGCATTTCCCTGTACTGGCGCATGCGCATTTGAACAAAAAAGCTGACTTTACAGTTAAAGTTCGGTTTTTCGTTCTAATGCGCATGCGCAGCTGCGTGAAGACGGAAGTACCGGTAACTTTCTCCGTGCTGCTCACTCCTATAGTAAATCGCTACAATCAATTGGGGGTGCCTAACGTTTGGCACCCCCAAGTGTCTCCAGCCTTTCCATCTCATTTAAAGCCTCCATATTGCTCCATTCACACACCATTTGTTCTCCTGAAGCGCAGCCTTTCGGTTTTGCGTACTGACCCGAGTATAAGCCGAGGTACAGTTTTTCAGCACATTTTTGGTGCTGAAAAACTCGGCTTATACTCGAGTATATACGGTACATTTTTCTGACAATTTGCTTTGCAGGAAAAAAAAATCAGATTTTCACGATTTTTTCATCCGATTTTCATGAATTTGACGATTTTTTCGGAATTTTCACCTGAAAACTTTGGGGTATTGCACGAAACCCAGCACACATCAAAAAATCATCGGGACTTCTCCTATTGACTTATATGCAACCTCGACAGGTCTGAGATGCCGGATTTTCAGATTCTGACTTTTCCATCCTCAGGGTTTAATAAATTCCGAATTTTTTTTTCCGTGATTTTTGCTTTCTGAGTTTAGTAAAAAACCCCCTAGGTGTTTGGATAGCGTTTTAAAAATTGGGGTAAGTATCCTTGGGTAGCCCTGAAACACAACAGAACAGTCCTATTTTTGGGCAGTAGGACTGAACTCTGACCCCATAATTCAGAATGCTTGGGATCAAGTCGTGAATTTTTCCCCCCTTTTGCTCAGCCCCATATCATTCATAATAGTGTAAGAGTTATAAAAAATATTTTCATAGCAGTTGTATATAATTCTGGGAGTAGACAGAACAGCTAATATCCAGTCATCCCAAATATTATCCTAATTGGTCTTCAGTCTGGACCCTCCTTCCAAAGCTTTGGGCCACTGTATGAGGGGTGGGTGAGACTCATAGTTTGGAAAACTTGAAAGCTTGGTATGCCTTGGGTTGATTCCAACCAAAACACTATTTACATAAAGTTTGTTGGAGACATTTACAGATCCCTCAGTACCAGTGGTAGTGGCGTCACTTAGTGCTACCTTAACAAGCACTAGCAGTCCCGGACTGGCAATCTGTGGGTTATGGCAAATGCCAGAGTGGCTGCCATAAGGTCCCATAAAAAGTCAGTATTTAGTGGGCTGGTGGGGGCTGTTTGGGCCTCTATGTGGGCTGATTGGGCCTCTGTGTACCTGAAATGCCAGGGCCTATTTTAATTCTCAGTCCAGACCTGAGCACTAGCATCCTGGGGAATACTGCAATCTGCACCGTGTACAAAATTTGGGGCTCAGTGCAGACAGCAGGTTTGAGGTGCAGCTAGCCCTGTCCTTATTGCCTATTGGTGGTAATGACTCCACCCACTGCAGCTTCTTAACTTGTGAGTCAGAATGATGGGGCAGGTGCAAGGATGCCTACATGCCTCCCTCCTCCATTTTGGAGAGCAGAGACTGTACAATAGTAGGGATGCACCGAATCCACTATTTTGGATTCGCCCGAACCCCCAAATCCTTTGCAAAAGATTCGGCCGAATACCGAACCGAATCCTAATTTGCATATGCAAATGAGGGGTGGGAAGGGGTAAACATTTTTACTTCCTTGTTTTGTGACAAAAGTCAGATGATTTTCCTCCCCGTTCCTAATTTGCATATGCAAATTAGGATTCGGATTCGGTTCGGCCGGGCAGAAGGATTTGGCCGAATCCGAATCCTGCTGAAAAAGGCCGAATCCCGAACCGAATCCAGGATTCAGTGCATCCCTATACAATATTGCTGTAGAAAATATCTATGCTTATATAAATATAGCTGGGATTGAACAAAAAATACATTTGTATGTCCATCAAATCTTGCCTTTAATAAACATTGCAACTGCTCATGGGATAAAATATTTGGATAAAATGCAATTGATATGTCCATTAGAAATACATTATTTTCACTTTTGTTGTGCTGTATTTATGGCAGTGTACAGAAATCAAATTCTTCCCAATAATGATGAATTATATGATGCATAGAAGGCACTGGCCATTTATGTGAAAGACCAGTCATCAGCATTTCCCATGTCAGCACGACACTGTCATTTAATAAATGGGATGGTTTCTTACAGAAAAGCCTCAGATATAAGTGAGATGGGATTAAGACAGTGAGCAATAAATAGAGTAACAGTATATAAAAATTTTATACGTACTGGCAGAACTTAAATGGAATCTGTCACCTCTACAAATAAAATGTGCAAGTCTGTTCATGTTCAAGCTGGCCTTGGGATTTGCCAGAGCCCGCAGTGCATAAAAGATCTGTCTCTTACCTTATTGGCTCTGTGGAACATGGCACCCATCCACATGATGCCTGACCCTGCCAGCTTTCAGTTGGCTTTAAGTCTCAAGTGACAGCCCACGCAGCTCTGGGTGCTATAATGACACACCATTTTGGTTCCTAGAGGGTCTCATGATGTCGTTGGCAGATCTCTAAAATGGCATTGGCAACAAAAGAATCTCATGTAGGGTTCAGTCTATGAATTTCTCATGAACCAGCTTTATATTCTTTTGTCTGCATTGGGTATGACTTTAATTGCCCATAAGCAAAAGTAAAAAAATACGTATTCACTTTGTATGGCACATATTGACTTAATCTTTGCCTGCCACGAGGAGATTAAAGGGATACTGTCATGGGAAAAAAATGTTTTTTCAAAATGAATCAGTTAATAGTGCTGCTCCAGCAGAATTCTGCACTGAAATCCATTTCTCAAAAGAGCAAACAGATTTTTTTATATTCAATTTTGAAATCTGACACGGGGCTAGACATTTTGTCAATTTCCCAGCTGCCCCATGTCATGTGACTTGTGCCTGCACTTCAGGAGAGTAATGCTTTTTGGCAGGCTGCTGTTTCTCCTTCTCAATGTAACTGAAGGAGTCTCAGTGGGACATGGGTTTTTACTATTGAGTGTTGTTCTTAGATCTACCAGGCAGCTGTTATCTTGTGTTAGGGAGCTGTTATCTGGTTACCTTCCCATTGTTCTTTTGTTTGGCTGCTGGGGGGGAAAAGGGAGGGGAGTGATATCACTCCAACTTGCAGTACAGCAGTAAAGAGTGATTGAAGTTTATCAGAGCACAAGTCACATGACATGGGGCAGCTGGGAAATTGACAAAATGTCTAGCCCCATGTCAGATTTCAAAATTGAATATAAAAAAATCTGTTTGCTCTTTTGAGAAATGGATTTCAGTGCAGAATTCTGCTGGAGCAGCACTATTAACTGATTCATTTTGAAAAAAAAATTTTTTCCCATGACAGTATCCCTTTAAATACAAAGGCAATTGTTATGTTGTTATTGTTATTTGGGGCTGGTGGCAGATCAGCTGCAGGTGCCCAATATACAGGTACAGGACCTGTTGTCTAGAATGCTCTGGACTTGGGGTATTCCAGATAAGGGGTCTTTCTGTAATTTGGATCTCCATACTTAAAGTATATTAAAAAAAAATGTAAACATTAAATAAACCCAATGGGATTGTTATCCTCCAATAACTATTCATTGTATGTTAGCTGGGCTCAGATACAAAGTACTGTTATTATTGCAGAGGAAAAGAATTAAACATTTTTTTAATTATTTGATTAAAATGGCGTCTATGGGAAATGGCCTTCCCGTAATTCTAGATAACAGATTTCTAGATAACATATCCCATACCTGTATAACCAAGTGCCAGTGCACTGAACATCAGACAGATCAACCAGGCTACAATATTTGTATTGCAGTATTTTCAACCATGTGTCGTTCCCTCGTGTTTTAGCTCCGAAATCCACTCAATGGGGCAAATTTTCTAAAGGGTGAATCTTTTGCCTCGGTAGGCTCCACCACACTTTGCACAAATTTGTCAGATGTTAATTCACAGCACAAAATGCGAAGTTACATCTCAACAGGCAAATGCTGGTGAAGTTTCGCCAGCAAGAATTAGTCAGTGTGAGCATTTCTAAGCAAATTTTTGCTAACATTACATTTCTTCCTAGCAAAACTTCGTTAACACACTCACGCTTAGGTAAATTTAAATAGGGTGGGTACATACAGTATAGGCCATATATATGTCTTTATTAGTGATGTTGGTGAGTTTGCTTCTGAATCTGAATAAGGATAAAACACAAACTTACTGAACAGTTATGTCCCATGTGCCCCCCCCTTCAGGTTACTGACTAACTAAGAGGTTAAGGAGCTGCAAAGCAGGAAGTTGTGTTCTGGGTATTTATTAAATAACCATTCACTCCAGTTTGACACTGAACTGTTCCTTTAAAGGAAGTTGATAGAGCACTTAGAGGGGAACTAAAGCTGATTTTCGGACCATTTGTGGAGACTCCTGACGATCGGACAGGTTAAAAGATTTCTGTCGGCTGATGATAATATCTCTGCATGTATTGTTGATCTGACAATATCGCTGTGAGGTTCCCTAGTAGAATTTGCCGGGCATACTTTCGCACGATTGCTATGACGGGCAGGACATCAGCTGTTTTGTTCTCTTTGCTGCTTTATTTGATCTGAATGGTTAGTGGCAGGTCAGGAGATGGCACTGAACGTTCATTCGTCCGATGTGAAGGTAAATCTGCACGTCTATGGCCACCATTAGAGCTGGGAAGACCTTTGTTGGACATGGCACCCACAACTCTGCACACATGTTGATTGCACATTTCATGAAGGTGGAGTCCAGATTTGGAGGGTGCAGTTGTTTTGTCGTTGACTCAGAGTTAAAAGCAGGAAGTAGTGTTCTGGCTATTATGTTAGACATCCAGTCACTGCAGCCTTTATACATTACATTTTTGGCTAACTAACTATATTAGAAACATGTTTTATTTTGCACATCCTATCTACTATATTTACCCAGTTTTTATTTTCACACTGAACGGTTCTTTTAACCTCTTAGTAAGTGAGTGACCTGAAAGGGGAGGGGCACATGGGACTGTAAGTTTGTTTTTTATGCATAGCATGCAGGTCAGACTCAGAAGCAAACTAACTGAACGGTTATGTCCCATGAGGCCCCCCATTCAAGTCACTTATTAGTTACTTACTTTCTTCTAATCGGAATGGGGGACCTTGTGTCAGCTTGAAAGACCTACTGATAAATAATGCTTTATTTACCAGTAGGTCTTTCCAGCTGACACAAGGTCACCCTTTCTGATTAGAAGAAAAGAGGTTCCGCTTAAATATTTGGAAGGGTTTCATTTACAGTGAGAGCTGTGAAGATGTGGAATTCTGTCCCCAGTTGTACAGGCTGATACATTAGATAGCTTTAAGAAGGGGTTGGATGGCTTTTTAGCAAGTGAGGGAATACAGGGTTATGGGAGATAGCTCATAGTACTAGTTGATCCAGGGACTGGTCCGATTGCCGTTATGGTTTCAGGAAGGAATTTTTCCCCCTCTGAGGCAAACTGGAGAGGCTTCAGATGGGGTTTTTTGCCTTCCTCTGGATCAACTAGCAGTTAGGCAGGTTAAAAAAAATTGGAGAAATAGGGCCGCTCCAGACTCACCCCTCTTCTGTCCATTTTTTTGTAGGAGTTTACCCGTCTCTGATGGATTTGGAAGAAAAGGCATTTGATAGATGAACTTCCAGCCCTATTTGTGCAGTCATGGCATGACCTGGTCTTGAAGCGTTGGGAGCATGGAACAAGATCTCAGTAAAAGGCATGGTTGAGTGTAAAAAGCTGAAAAAAAGCATCCCCATTTGCACCTACAGTATGTTGCCTTCTTTCCTGGCATGTAACGATGGCGATGATATAGTTGGGCGAGTATCTACAACAGTCAGTTAGTGCCTCTTGTGAACTCAATACTCCATGAGATAGCTATAAAAGTACAAGAATTTAATTAGGTACTGATGGAGCATTTAATTATGGGGCATGTTTTATTGCAACACCTGGAACACTCAGCCACATCCCTCGTTACCAGAGCTGCATAAAGGGAAAAGAGATTGCTTCATGCTCCAAAAGTTTGTTTTCTATGTTCTGATCTGTACTGCCAGTAGTAGAGTAGTGTACTGCGTCAGCCATAGTTTCAGAAAAAGAAAATAAAGTTGTGATAAAGTGATTCTGTTTATAGGATTACTGATATATGTAAGACTGCAAGCTTTTGAGAAAAAAAGTCATTTTCATGATGTTACAGTTTCTGAAACTGTAATAAAAAAATATAAACACACATAGACACAATAGGATGCAGTATAAGGGTATAGTAGATAGTAGGGCAAGATGGTGACACTAGGGATAGA
>NC_054372.1:174919653-174992153 GCF_017654675.1 Xenopus laevis | reverse complement strand
TGCTGCTCCAGCAGAATTCTGCACTGAAATCCATTTCTCAAAAGAGCAAACAGATTTTTTTATATTCAATTTTGAAATCTGACATGGGGCTAGACATTTTGTCAATTCCTCAGCTGCCCCAAGTCATGTGACCTGTGCTCTGCTAAACTTCAATCACTCTTTACTGCTGTACTGCAAGTTGGAGTGATATCACTTTCCCCCCAGCAGCCAAACAAAGGAACAATGGGAAGGTAACCAGATAACAGCTCCCTAACACAAGATAACAGCTGCCTGGTAGATCTAAGAACAACACTCAATAGTAAAAACCCATGTCCCACTGGGACACATTCAGTTACATTGAGAAGGAAAAACAGCAGCCTGCCAGAAAGCATTTCTCTCCTGAAGTGCAGGCCCAAGTCACATGACATGGGGCAGCTGGGAAATTGACAAAATGTCTAGCCCCATGTCAGATTTCAAAATTGAATATAAAAAAATCTGTTTGCTCTTTTGAGAAATGGATTTCAGTGCAGAATTCTGCTGGAGCAGCACTGTTAACTGATTAATATAGAAAAAAATTTTTTTTCCCATGACAGTATCCCTTTAAGAATTAAAGGTGCAGTATGTATCTATGTACAACATGAACCAAATACTGCTGCAGGATCATCATTAAAACGGCTTTTATTGTAACATGGCAGAAGTGAAACAACGTTTTAGGTTTAAAAAGCATTAAGAAGTGCCTGTAGAAAGGTGTTATTAAATCAGAAATGTTGTTAGCATGCCACGCAGTTGTAATGTATTGTGACTTAGAATAAGAGCCATAGTGTATAAACCTTTTTCAGTCTAGAAGACGTATAAAACAAGGGCTTTGTTTGTTTTGCACCGAACTCACATGCTATCGTTTTAAATGCAAGTAACATTGTAGTCACTCGTGTTGGATGACCTTAAGCCGTTTTCTCACCTTTGCAAAGAGATAACTATTTGCTTTGTTGTTACACATAATATTTACAGGTAAAACACCCAACTGTCAAAATCTTCTCCTATAACTTGGGCCTTTTGTATAGCAAACTGCTAGTAGTTACTGTGTATCTCTTAAACAACGTGATATATTAACACCTTTTAGTTAATGCTTTCATCTGGCCTGATTCTTTTATTTATGATCATATTATAGATGCTGCTTCAGTGGATTTTGAGCAATTCGACATAGCGATTCTGTCAGATGCTTTAAAGCGCTACTTTTTGGATCTTCCGCATCCTGTCATTCCAGCTTTAATGTACAGTGAAATGCTATCTGCTGCCAGAGGTAGGTGCATGGCCCTGGGTACATCAAATAAAAATGCACCATCTTTACATGTAGCATTGCCCTTTCCATGACTGTTTAAAGGGGTAGATTAACCTTTAAATTAGTACGGCTCAGACATTGTTATTCTAAGACAATCTGCAGCTATTTGTTCAGCAGAACTTAAGTTTGAAATTATCCCAGCTCTCTTGCTTTTTATCCTAGCAACCAGGAAATGGATTTAAAGACTCAAATATGAATAGGAGATGCTTGAACCCGAAAGAAATAAAATGAAAATTAAAGGGCTTGTAATAGCAAAAAAAATAGATAAAATCCCATTTTTACTTTCTTATATATCTCCAATCTCCAATATACTTTAATTAAAAAATGTGTACCATTTTTATAAGAAACCTGACTGTATGACGTGAAATTCTCCCTTCATTTACTGCTAGGTATAGGAATTGTCAGATGGTCCCTAACTGCCATGCAGGGAAACAATCATACTTATGAACAGCAAGGGGAACCCCGGCCTTACCCCCCAGCCATGCAGAACTCAAGCAGCTTTGTTTGTTTCCCTGTAGAGCAGTCGGCAAATGTGTAGAGATTTGTATTGGATTTTATTTTTGCCTTTACATCCCCTTTACTGTTTCCAGCTGCAGGGACAAAGATCATGGAGCCATATTTAAACAGATAAACTGGGATTCTATTTGGAGGATTTTTTTGCTGCAGCCACTGGTTCTGCAAATTTGGAGAAAGTTTGTATAAAACAATACAAAAACTATAAAATCCACATGAGATTACATGAGAACACAGCACCCAGTGCAGTCTGTATATTCTGATTATTAATCAGCCTTTCTGTATCATCTACTGGCAGATATTATTTGACTTGTACTGTTTTGATAATTTATGATGATCCCTAAGCAGCCCAGACCACACTGAGCATGTGCACAGTCTTGGTCTTGCAAAGTTGCAAAATGGTGACCCCCTGTAGCCAACTTTGAAAGCATAAATCATTTGTTTGATTAGGCTTGTAGTGCAGTAAGTTTATGTTTACTATACAAAATACAGCAATTCTAGCCTTATTCTATTTTAGACTTTACTTCTCGTTTAAAGGGCATGTAAAGTCTAAAATAGAATAGGGCTAGAAATGCTGTATTTTGTATACTAAATATAAACATGAACTTACTGCACCACAAGCCTAATCAAACAAATGATTTATGCTTTCAAAGTTGGCTACAGGGGGTCACCATCTTGTAACTTTGTTAAACATCTTTGCAAGACCAAGACTGTGCACATGCTCAGTGTGGTTTGGGCTGCTTAGGGATCGTCATAAATTATCAAAACAGCACAAATCAAATAATATCTGCCAGAAGCTGATAAATAAAGACTGATTAATAATGAGAATATACAGACTGCACTGGGTCCTGTGTTGTAATGTAATCTGACGTGGATTTTATAGTTTTTGTATTGTTTAATACAAACTTTCTCCAACTCTGCAGAACCAGTGGCTGCAGCAAAATAATCTTCCAAATAGAATCACCATTTATCTGTTTAAATCTGGCTCCATGATCTTTGTGCCTGCAGCTGGAGTTGGAAACAGTAAAGGGGATGTGAAGGCAAAAATAAAATCCAATACAAATCTATACACAGTCGCTGACTGCTCTACAGGGAAACAAACAAAGCTGCTTGAGTTCTGCATGGCTGGGAAGTAAGGTGGGGGCTCCCCCTGCTGTTCATAAGTATGATTGTTTCCCTGCATGGCAGTTAGGGAACGTCTGACAAATCCTATCCTCAGCAGTAAATGAAGGGAGAATTTCACTGCATACAGTCAGGTTTCTTATAAAAACAGTACACATTTTTTATTTATAGTATATTGGAGATCGGTTTCTTTTTCATTAAAGAAAGTAAAAATGGGATTTTATTTTTTTGCCTTTACATGCCCTTTAACAACCAGGGCAACCCTATTTGTTTATATGGATTTGACTTTTTTTTCAGTAGAATGATGTGTAATATTTAACAGTATCAAGGACTTTCTATCTGTGTGCAGTAAGAGCTAATTGTTAACCTCTTTATCAGCATTGGCAAAGGTAGTTTTATTTGTTAGGGGACACAGTGTTCTAAGGTTCAGCGGCCTGAGCACCTGCATGTCAGAGGAAGGGCTTATCTTGTGTCTGTGTCCCTGCAGAGCGAGAGTAGGACGTCTCCATTCTTACCCACAACTGTAATGTTCTGTCACGTGTGCCAGAAGACAGGATATGGGTTTATAACCTACAGAGTGAAGCAGGCCTTTAAGTTGCAATCTTCAAGCCGTATTGTGCATGACTTGAACATTCACACTCTGTTTCCTGTGGTCTGTACCACATCAATATATGCGCACAGTCTATTCTTTAACGTTCGTCATTGATGTCGTGTTTTAAAAGCACTTCAATCTGTTTGTCCATAGAGTCCATAAGCTCAGATGAATATGTGCAGCTATTGAGGAAGATCATCCGATGTGCCAACGTTCCACAGCAGTACTGGCTCACCCTGCAGTATCTGCTCAAACATTTCTTTCAACTCTGTCAAAGCTCCAGCAAGAACTTACTAAGTGCCAAGTCCCTGGCAGAAATATTCAGCCCCCTACTTTTCAGGATCCAGGTATCGAGGTAAGGAACATTCCTGCTCTTTATGTACGTCTGCAGAGCAATTGTGTTTTCTGTTTGTTCTCTCTGATTCCGTTTATTAGAGGAGGTGTGAAATAGTGTAACACTTTTTTTTGTTCCAACTCACATCTCCCTAGTGACATTCATTTTTTTTTTTTTTTCACTAATTCCTTTTCCAATTGGTTAGACATGAATTGCTTGGTTGCCAAAAACCTTTTTGGCATCCCAGCAGCTTTAACTATTCCACACCCTCCTGCCCAGTTCATTCTTCAACACTTCCATGCACTTTGTTTTGCAGCTCCGACAGCTCAGAATTCAGCACTCAGATACTGGAAGTTCTGATCGCAAGTGAGTGGAATGAGAAGCAAGCTGCTCCAGGTAAGTCTGACATTTTATGCTGTTATAATTTTGATTTTCTCATGTTCTATGAATTGGTCATTCTCAGAATGAATTAAGTTCAGCATGGGATTGCAAGACAGCATTCTGATTATTGCACACTGATTAACAAAGGCAGTAAATACTATACTGCATATGGGAAAAGCTTTTATTTATATATAGTGAATAAAGTACCCCCTCTTGTAAATTATAAGGATATTATACGTTATAATATCCTCATATTTTGCAACTGGGGGTTCTTTATTTAGTATAATACACAACATTCAGTGAGTCATGGGACTGAAATTACATCACTACTCACCGTTTATAACTGATGAAATCAGTACTCACTGTAAAATATATAGTGAATAAAGTACCCCCTCTTGTAAAATATAAGGATATTATAAGTTACCGAGGAGTTTCATGACCATATAAAAACACGAGGCCGAAGGCCGAGTGTTTTTATACAGGTCATGGAACTCCAAGGTAACTTATAATATCCTCATATTTTACAGCTGGGGGTACTTTATTTATTATAATACACAAATTTTAGTGAGTCATGTGACAGAAATTACATCACTACTCACCGTTTATAACTGATGACATCACTACTCACCGTTTATAAGGATATAATTTACAAGATATTCATGGCTTTTGTGTATTATAAGGATATAATAAGTTACCGAGGAGTTTCATGACCATATAAAAACACGAGGCCGAGGTCATGGAACTCCGAGGTAACTTCTAATGTCCTCATATTTTACAACTGGGGGTACTTTATTTATTATAATACACAAGTTTCAGTGAGTCATGTGACAGAAATGACATCAGAACTCACCGTTTATAACTGATGACATCAGAACTCACAGTTTATAAGGATATAATTTACAAGATATTCATAGCTTTTGTGTATTGTGTATTGTATTGTGTGTGTGTGTGTGTGTGTGTGTGTGTGTGTGTGTGTATATATGGCTTTCCCGATCAACCCTTATGGAAAAGGTTTGGCGAGCTCTCTTTATCCCTTGCATATTGGCGCTAGATTTCGTTTGCCCGATGTAGCTAACCTTGCTGCTCTCCTATTTTGGATTCGGCCGAACCCCCGAATCCTTTGTGAAAGATTCGGCTGAATCCGAACCCTAATTAGCATATACAAATTAGGGGTGGAAAGGCTGGATTCGGTGCATCCCTATTTATTACTCCTCTTTCTATTCAGACCTCTCCTATTCATATTCCAGTCTCTTATTGAAATCATTGCATGATTGATTTAAAAGCCAAATAACTCAAAAACCACAAATAGTAAGAAATGAAAATTGGCTCAGATTGCCACTCTCTACATCATACTAACAGTTAACTCAAAGGTGAGCAACCCCTTTAAAGCTCTCGGCTGACAGTTTGCCTTCTGTCTGACATGCTCCGCCCACAGCCCGGAGGAGTTTTGTGGTTAGTCAGGTTGTTCCTCTTGCAGGTGGGTTGAGGTGAAGGCTTTGCAGGCAATCCATGCACTCCCCTGCCCTTGTCTTATCTTCAATGTTTCCGTGACCTCTAAGATCCTCTCTGTATCTCTATGTACAAGCTGTTTGGTGGGAAACTCATTCTATTGTCTGATAATTCTACTGCTTGTCCTGAAATCTCCCTTATGTTGATTTTGTCTGTATTTTTATTACTTTTGTTGTCATTGTTTTGGTAGCTGCCATTTCAAGTTATATGAACATGTCTTGTAGAGCAGGAGCAGCAGGAACAGTTAGACCAGAGCTTGTTACCTTATTTCCCAGCATGCAGGGGCAGCCATTATTGCTACAATGGGAGCACAAGGGGAACTGTAAGTTAGAGTCCTGCAGTGGGTCGGTTACCTGCAAAAAAAAACGGGTAGGATTTTCATTTGCGGGTCCAGTTACGGGTCTCATCTAAATTTCTTATCTTATATTATATTGTCTATATGTTAGTCTTGTTAAAATCTTACAAAACTTGTTTCTGTCCCCACCCACTTTTGATGATGCCACTTCCGGTTTGCAGCAACACCACTTCCTGTTTGATGGTGGTCAGCGGGTTGCGGGTCGGGTTGTGGATAAGGCAGTTGCGGGATTTGCTCTGGTGCTATGATTTCCTCTGTTAAGATATATGCAGGTTCATTGGCTTCTGATAAAACTGCCCATAGCATGTGTGAATGTGATAGAGACCTTACATTGTAACCTTCACTGGGGCAGGGACGTAACTAAATGCTGTATAATCTGTGTAAAGTTCTGTGGAATGGGTCTGTCTTCTACAAATAAAGGGTAATAATAATTCTATATTATATTATTTATAATTTTCTGTATGAATATGTTGCCAGCCTTTGCATAAATACAGGTATGGGATCCGTTATACACAAACCTATTATCCATCCTTATAAGCCTATTGAGTTTATTTAATGTTTACATGATTTTCTAGTAGACTTAAAGTGGACCCATCACCCAGACACACACACAGCTCTATAATAAAAGTCCTTTTTTAAATTAAACATGAAATCCAATTTCTATTTTTTATTAAAGCATTCATAGCTGTTGTAATCTCATTTAAAAATCTCTGCTGTCAATCAAATATTGTCTGCCCCTCCTCTTCGCCTTAGGCATAGAGGCGGGGCAGATAATTACTTTCACTTTCCATTCAGCACTTCCTAGATGTCACTGCTCTCCCCACATTCCCCCGTTCTCTTTACCATTTAATTGTGTAGCCAGTACATGGGGATGGACATCAGGTCCCCCATTCTGGTGCACAAACAAGATTCTGAGATGATACAAGACTTGTCTTAATAACAGTGTCCACAAAATGGCTCCTGCCTGCTTGCTATAATTTTGAAATCCCAGACTGATGGAAACAAGATTCAAATAATATATATAGTGTAATTAAAGTTAATTTTGCTTGACTAATGTGATAAAATAGGATTTTGAATCATTTTTGTTGGGTGACGAGTCCCCTTTAAGTTATGAAGAGCCAAATTACAGAAAGACCTGTTAACCTGGAAACCGCCTGGATACAATTTTTCCCATACCTGCAGTAAGAGGAATGTTGCCACTAGGGGGCAATCAAAGCTTTAGAAAACACTTGGCAATAGACTGTGGCTAGCCAGTAGCATGGGCAAGTATCTGCCTTACAGTGCAGTTGTCGGCACTGAGAATAACGTTATTGGGTAACATGCTCCTTGCATATGACATGCTTTAGGAACCATTTAGCAGCTTGGATCATACATCTGCGGTGCTGTGTTAGAGACTTGTTTTATAAACGTATGTTGGCAGTTGTAGCAAAGCACTCCTTAATGGATGAATAGACGCCATATGAGGTGTGAGTCTAATGACATTCTATCTCCAGCAGGTTAGAATGAGCTCACAGTTGCATTTATCTTTCCACTTTTATTGGGCATCACCCATGTACACATACCCAGAAGCACTTCTGATGGGCACACACGCATGAACATGTTTCAGCTGCTTTAGAGGGCACCCATTTGTCACGCATAATTCTTGGCAACGGAATGACAGCCACTTGCCCAAAGTTATGAGCTGGCACACAAACTGTCACATTACATTGCTAGCTGCCCTTGGGCTTTCTTTGGGTTTCATTTGCCTCTCCGGGACATTTAGTGGCAGCAGTTTAGGGCAACCCTAATGAAAGTGGCAGGGCAAGCTGTATTTATCTCTCTACAGCTATTTTCTAGTAGTTGTGTATGTGACTGGCTTTCTACCTGCGGTGACAGGGTTCATTAGCTTCTTGTTAGGCTGCACATTATAAGGCTGGAAGGGAAGAGTATAAGTGTCTGGGCACACAAGCAGATTCGGCCCGGCGACAAATCTCCTCTTTTTTGGGGTGACTAATCTCACAGAACTGCCTTCCCGCCAGAGCGGAGCGATTCGTTTTCCGAAGTTGCCCGAAGTTTCCTCGTGCGGCAGTTTCAGGCGACTTCTGAAAACGAATCGCTCCGAGTGCCATCCTGCCGGCGATTTTCATTTTAGCTGGCGGGATGTCACGCTGAGCGATTCGTTTTCCAAACAGGCAGTTTGTGCCTTCAAGCTGTGGTGGTCTGGCTGCGCTACGCCTATGGCAATGATCTTTTCTTGCTGGATATGGGCAGACTCCTCCTTTCTCTCTGTTCTTGGGAGTCAGAAGCTCCCATGTACTTATTTTTCCGTTTCTCTGCACCAAAACTTCATTTCTATTTTCTGCTGGTTAAGCAAGCCACTTCCTGAATGTGCTCTTGAGCCTGACTGCCGCCTCACACCCGCACACAGCAGCCAGAGACACAGGCTATTTAAAGCCCCCGCACAATGGCCGTCTCAGTTACTGTGCTAAAAGCAGAATGCTCCCAGCCTCAGCCACTTGTTAGCCGATGACAGCTCCAGCCTTGATTGACAGCCCTTTCTATGCACCTCCCCCCACCTGAAATCCCTAGCTCAGCAAATATTTGAACCTGCTTGAGTTAATCATGAAACTGAGATCTTTATCTGAGGGAGACGTGGGAGCCGGAGCCTCTTTCTTTCTTTCACTCCCCTCCTGCTGCTGGTACTGTACTGACATCGGCTTCACGTTTTAATCATTAACCCTGGACTGAGGACTAGATTCCGGCACACCACCTCTCTAGCTCTTTTTCTGGGACCCGTCACTTCCAGCAAGAGCCCTTTATGGATTACAAGTGCCTCGGCTCTTCCATTCATGCATCTATCCGTCTGTAAGAAAGAGCCTCCCAAATCACCCTCTGCTCGGATCGGCTTTCTGCTCACTGCTATTGAGGAGCTTTTGGGATTTATTAATACAAAGTGGAGATCACTAAAAATGCATGATATTCACAGTAAGTCATGTCCATTGCTGCTAATTTTTATCTATTTATTTTAATGGCATCGAAGCTTGTTCAGCCCGTACTTTAACCATGAGCTTAATACTCCATTATATTGCTTGTTCAGTGATATGCTCACACGCAGAGGAGCTGTTAAACCGCAGCCTCATTGTGCTTAAAGGGGAACATTTAATATTGGCTTCATCGCACTGAAATAAAAAACTTTCTAAATACAATCAGTTAAATATTCTGCATAGTTTCTGAAATAATCAAGTTTATCTTCACTATTCCTCTCTTTCTATTTCTCTCCATTCTGTCTTCTTGCAGGAGTTGGGTGTCGGATATGACTGTTAGATCCAATAAATCTTATAGGGGGGGGGCTCCTTTTTTAACGGATGTATTAGAGCTCACTCAAATAACCGATTCCAGTACAATTGCCTTTTGCACAAATTCTGCATGTAGAGAGACACGATGTATGGTGATTTTAATTGATTGAGCTCTAATACATCTTCTAGGCAAAAGGAGCCCCCCTATAAGATATATTGGATCTAACTGTCAATGAATATCTGACACCCAACTGCTGCATGAAGACAGAATGAGGAGAAGCAGATGCTGAGAGAGGAATAGTGAATATAAACTTGATTATTTTCAACACTACATGATTTTTAACTGATTGTATTTAGAAAACATCTTATTTCAGTATGCTGCAGCTTATATTACATTTTCTTTTTGGCGTTTCAAGTTTCCCTTTAACTTTAGCACACCCGGCAGCTGCTTATGGAAATTTACCTTGAGCCCTAACCTGCATTCATTCCATGCTAGACTGGTTTGGGCTGAGTATTGACCTGATCATGTAAGTGTGACTGCCTCAGGGCTCTCAGCCTGTTAACACTTTCCTGCCAGCTCAGTGCTGTGAACAAACTGCACATACATGTATATTTATATAGGTTTGGCTACATAGGGTTCAGAAGGGTATCTTCATTTCAGGGGAGTTTGGATTGGCACATGGTGCTTGGATTATTTTCCTTGAATTATTCTCATTTGAACTATAGAAACTTATTTGAAGCAGTCTATGTTTTTCTACCCACTGTCTATGCTTTGTCTGCTGGAAGAGCATGTTATTTGCACTGCTTACCCTGTAAGGATCACCCCTGGGACAGAGGGAGGAAGGAATAAAAGATTGAGCTGGGCCTTATTTTACCAATTGTAATGCACGATTTATTGTGGGGAGGGGGGGTAGTCTGCAGGAGTAAAGGTACTTTGGTGGCACAGACACTGTTTGCACTGCTTACCCTGTATAAGGATCACCCCTGGGACGGGGGAGAAAGGAATAAAAGATTAAAAAGGGGCTTATTTTACCATTTTTAATACACAATATTTTTTGGGGGGAGAGGTGGCCTGCAGGAGTAAAGGTACTTTCATGGCACAGTCATTGCATTTGATCAGAACTTTGCTGGAAAAGCATGTTATTTGCACTGCTTGCCCTGTATAAGGATCATCCCTGGGACAAGGGGAAAGGAATAAAAGATTAAGCCGGTGCTTATTTTACCATTTGTAATGCACAATTTATCTGTGTGTAATGCGTGGCCCCGTGGGTCAGAAAGATTAGTTGAATACGCACTGAACTGCTGATGGGATTTGGCAGGGAAATTCTTCTGGTACGTGCCGTAGCATATCACCTCCTCCTGTCAGTCTGCCAGCAGTGGAACGCGCCACTTTGCACGGCCATAAGAGTGAAATAAAAAAAGGAGCCCGTGGCTGTATCCATTGTGCCCCCCCTCGGAATGAAAAGCACTCTTTATTTTATTGGCTTTTACAATTCTGTCAAATGTATATTAGTGAACCTAAATTGAGGGGTTAGTATGGGAAAGGGATAAGGAGACAGGAGTGGCCCTAGACATGACACCTGATTGGACAGATTAGATGACAGATTAGATGATGTAATAGGCTTCAGTGAGGCATTAAAATCCATTCCGACATCACGTCTGAGGCAGCCGGCCCTGTCGTACTGCCATTCGGAGAGCTGAAATGTGTAAGTGCAATATGGACGCCTTTGAAACCGCTCACGGCTCCGATTTGATCTTTTACTTAGAGATGGACACGGCAGGTAAACCTTTGACAAATTCTGCGCCTGTGGCATTTCATGCTTCTCACACTCTTTCCTTATTCTCTCCATGTTTATATTTCTCTTACTTTGGTCCAGTAATCCTGTTTTAGATTTTTTTTACCAAGTGGGATGTTACAATCCACAAGTAATCTCTAAAGCTGGCCATACATGAAGAGATCCGCTCATCTGGCGACAGTGCTAAACGAGGGGATCTTTCCCCAATATGCCCACCAACGGCAGGTCTATATCGGGGTAATTCGAACATTTGGCCCTAAGGCCGAACGATCGGATTACAACAAGGCTCCAATGGGTCATTCGGCAGAAAAACATAACCTTTCCGATCTATATCGTGGTCAGATATCGATCCTGTCGGAAGCCCCATACACGGGCAGATATCTGCACTTTATCTACCTGTGTATGGTCACCTTAACGCTCAAGCGTATGTTGAATTGTATCTCCCACCTCCCTGCTTGCTGGGAGTTACAGTCGTCAAACAGCAAACGGTTACGGTACGTTTACTTGTCCTACAGTAACTCATGTCTGTGATTGCTGTTGTTTTACCCTGCCCTGTTCTTCAAGAACTTTTTTTTTATTTTTCCGTAGGTATTTGTTCATCTTGAATGCATTTTGGGATTCTTATTAAATTAATATGAAAAGTTATTGCTGAGATATGTGTTCTGTCCTTGCATTCGATACAGTGATGAGATGAAAATCAAGGATTAGTGCCAGACATATCTGAGTGACAGACTGATGCTTTTTGTGGAGTTGATTAAGGAAAAGCTTATTACAATGTGTGGGATTTGGGGAGTGTTCCCACTCTGCCTTTGTTACCCAGTGTGCAATGCGTAGAACAATGAAGCTGTGCAAGTGATCCGTTCATGCTCATTAGTGTGCATAGTGTATTTTTATTTCTTCAGAAGAAATCTGATTTATAAGCACCTGTTTGCAGCTGATTCCTCTACGGGCCTATTTATTCATATACGCTCATCTCTCTTTCTCATTGCAGCACTGCCACCAAAGCCTCCCAAATCTACTGCTGTAACCAACAACGGTACAAATCACGTTATGTCTCTGCAAGATGCTGAATGGTACTGGGGAGATATTTCAAGGTAATCCCATTGCATGGCTTATCTTTTCAATCCCTTATTGTTTAAGATGTCCCTGAAAAGCTTATGTGGAACATCCCTCTACCTGCTGGGATCCAGTTTGCACTTACATTCATAGCACATAAGCAGTAGTGTAATCTAAGTACATTAATGCATAATTATGCTACATCACTGCTAGACATAGTCTGCCAGTGTATGGGAATTATGTCCGCTGAGTATAAATGAATTTGTAATAGAGATGCCTTGGTAATCTGTCTGATCTCTTCAGTGTCATGCAGCTCACTCAGTAAGGTACATTAATAGGCTTCAGAGGGTAATAAATATATATAATGTCACTTTACTTGTAGGCACAGCACATATTCACATGATATTACCTTGGGTACATAAAACTTGCATTCAGTCTAAGCCTCCATTTCTTTCTCTGCAGGGAAGAGGTCAACGAAAAGTTGCGTGATACCACTGATGGGACCTTTCTGGTACGAGATGCATCAACTATAATGCACGGTGACTACACCCTAACGCTAAGGTGAGATTGAGCGGCCAGTTCCATCTTAAAGTTGTCCGTTGTTGCTGTTTTTATAATTAAACAATTTATAACGTTTACATTTTTTTTCTTCCCCCCTCTCCAGGAAAGGTGGAAATAACAAACTTATTAAAATCTTCCACCGGGATGGAAAATATGGCTTTTCCGATCCCCTGACTTTCAACTCTGTAGTCGAACTTATTACCCACTACCGAAATGAGTCTCTTGCTCAGTATAACCCTAAATTGGACGTCAAACTCCTGTATCCCGTGTCAAGGTTCCAGCAGGTAATTACAAAAATCGGTCTGTTCGCCAAATATTTCATACTCTTGGAGGACCTCCTCGTAGACCACAAGTTTGATGTACCCATCTTAAACCTATTAACATTTAACATTTCATGACTGTATTTCTATTTCTTCAAGGATCAGGTAGTCAAAGAAGACAGTATAGACGCAGTGGGGAAGAAGTTGCGAGAGTACAATGTTCAGTTCGAAGAGAAGAATCAAGAATATGATCGACTATATGAAGACTACACAAGGACGTCTCAGGTGTGTAAAAAGCTGCATAAATAAGAGTGTAATATTGTTAGATAGAAACACATGGCTGAGAGTTCAGCTCTTGGATAGGTGGATTTAGTATGAAACACATTAATTACAGCATAGGTGAGAGTCTCGGGTATGGAGTTGGGTGGCCTAGTCTGATGGTTTGGTAGAGTGAGAAATGAGGGGTTGAGGATAGTTTGCTGTTATAATACTGAAACTATAACAGAGTAGCTCTTGGGAATATTTGTTCATATATGTGTAACAAAGGAGGGACCTGGGAACTTGGGTCAAAAAATACTGGAAACCTCTTCTCAACATGTTGAGGAATATAAAATAAGTGATGATGATTTAGGTTGTTTCTAGTTTTGCATCTCTCTTTATCGCATGTACAGCGTGCTGACTGATATTCTGGCATTGTCGCTAATTTATTTTTCCCTCTACCAATGCAGGAAATTCAAATGAAAAGAACTGCCATTGAAGCATTTAACGAGACCATAAAGATATTTGAAGAACAGTGCCAAACACAGGAAAAATACAGCAAGGAGTATATTGAAAAATTCAGACGCGAAGGCAATGAGAAGGAGATACAGAGGTATAATATACTAAGTCTTAGTCCTGTAATATAGTAGTGTCAATAGGAAGGAGGAAGTTTTCTTTATAATTTTACTCCTCAAATATAGGTACTTACTCTCTAGAAGTCTTACTCTATGTTCTAAAAGTTCAACTTAGCCAGTAGCTTGTAGCAAAAACCAGCGTAACCAGAAATGGCAGCAGTCTAGCACTAAAGTACAATTTAAATTCATCAATAGCTACTTCTATGTACAATTTTGGAACTGTAAAACAACCAACTTTCCTATTTCCTCTTTTAAATAAAGGCTTTTGCACAATTACGAAAAGCTGAAGTCTCGCATCAGTGAAATTGTTGACAGCAAGAGAAGACTAGAAGAAGATCTAAAGAAGCAAACGGCTGAAAACCGGGAGATCGATAAGCGAATGAACAGTATCAAACCCGATTTGATTCAGCTGAGGAAGACCAGAGACCAGTACTTAATGTAAGGTTCAAAACATTAATATCTCTGCTTCCAGTTTATCCAGCTGGCAGTTGATCTGAAACCTACACTGTCCTCCTCCGGGAAAAAAAGCGTTGTTTAAATTGCTTTTATCTTTTTTTAGGTGGTTGACACAGAAAGGCGTAAGACAGAAGAAATTGAACGAGTGGATGGGCAACGAGAACACTGAAGAGTAAGCCTCTTTCTTGTTAGTTTTCAGACTTGTGCAAGAACAGCTTGGCTAGTGACCTTTCTTATACTTTGAGCTGGTTCTGGATTTCACTGTGATTGGTATTGGATTACTAAAACCAAAGTTTGCTGGCCATATTACTGGTTGGCACTTGGAATGCATATTTGACCTTTTCGTATTCTACCACAGGATCATTTTTCTAAGTAGGGTTCCTGGCTAATTCACAACTGCAAAGAGGCGCCCTATCTAGGGAATAGATTTTAGTCTGTGTTTTTTTTTTTATTCCCTTTTATATATTCGTAATGTAGCATCAAGTTACCAAGTTTATTCTGCTAGTGATAAAAGGCCTCGTGGGTGTCAAGAAAAAAAAAAACAAGTGCAGTGTTTTATAGTTAGAGGTCATTAGCATAAAACTAATTTTAAAAAAGGTATTGCATCTACTGAGCAGCATGGTATTTATGTTTTTTTTTTAAATTTTCTTCATTCAGTCAATATTCAGTGGTAGAGGAAGAGGACTTGCCACATCAAGACGAGAGGACGTGGAACGTTGGCAATATCAACAGAAACCAAGCCGAAAACCTTTTACGTGGGAAACGAGACGGAACATTCCTTGTGCGAGAGAGCAGCAAAGCGGGTTGCTTCGCTTGCTCTGTAATGTACGTATTTACTGATATAGCGTTAATAAATGACACAGAATAAACAAAAAATTCAATTTCATTCAAAAGCGCAGAATTATTCCACAGATTACATTGCAGTTCTTTAAATCTGAGATTTAGGCAAGAGTTTTAATAGGAAACAAAGTTGTTGAGTAAAGTGAGAGAGATCCATCATCGATAGCATCCCCATGCATCACTCACCAGTTGGACCTTGAATTCACAAAAAAAAACATGTTTTGTTTTTAAAGAATCCCTATGGGGTGGTATTAAAATCTTGGCAGTCAAAGCAATCTCTGTGTATAGCAAGAAAACTCTTGATGGGCTTAGCTAAAGCTTAAAGGGATACTGTCATGGGAAAAGATGCTTTTTTCAAATTACATCAGTTAATAGTGCTGCAGAATTCTGCACTGAAATCCATTTCTCAAAAGAGCATACATATTTTTTTATATTTAATTTTGAAATCTGACATGGGGCTAGACATATTGTCAGTTTCCCAGCTGCCCCCAGTCATGTGACTTGTGCTCTGATAAACTTCAGTCACTCTTTACTGCTGTACTGCAAGTTGAATTGATATCACCCCTTTCCCCCCCAGCAGCCTAACAATAGAACAATGGGAGGGTAACCAGATAGCAGCTCCCTAACACAAGATAACAACTGCCTGGTAGATCTAAGAACAGCACTCGGTAGTAAAAATCCAGGTCCCACTGCAACACATTCAGTTACATTGAGTAGGAGAAACAACAGCCTGTCAGAGGCAGTTCCATCCTAAAGTGCTGGCTCTTTCTGAAAGCACATGACCAGGCAAAAGGACCTAAGATGGCTGCCTACACCCCAATACTATAGATTTAAAAAAAATACACTTGCTGGTTCAAAAAGGAAATTTTATATGGTAGAGTAAATTATTTGCTTCACCATAAAAATAGGGACATGATCCCTTTAGCCTTTCTGTATGATGTCAACTAAATTTTTTTTTTTCCCCTCCACATTACAGGGCGGAGGGAGAGGTAAAGCACTGTGTTATAAACAAAACGCATACTGGTTTTGGGTTTGCAGAGCCGTACAATTTGTACAGCTCTCTGAAAGAACTGGTGCTTCATTACCAACACACGTCGCTTGTACAGCACAATGACTCTCTTAATGTGACACTAGCACACCCTGTATATGCACAGCAAAGGCGATGAAGACCTAACGAACTATGGAGTTCACTCCTACACTGACGACATTGAAGCCTGCCCAGGCACGGAATATAAATAAAGCTCCTTCATCGGCCCAGTTCACAGATTGAGCGGCAGTATCAAAGCTATCCTCGGATGGAATAAGAGCTTTCTTTCACCATGGAAGCAGGAGATGAGTGTTAAGCTGTGAATGTATGTCTCTAAGCTATTGTGCTTGCTTTCTAAGAACCAAAAGCACAGCAACATAAAGATATGCTATTGAAAAAAATAAAAGCCAATCTCCCAGGCCTGCAGGTACCTAGAGGCCTTCACCATGGTGCTTGTTTACGTTCTATTAAAGCTTTACCAGCTTGAATGTTGGTCTGCGCAGATCTAAGAAGCCAAGGTGTCTTTTGTTTTGGGGAACCGTTCCACCGTAAACCGACTTATAAATGACTCATGGCATTGCATACGGCGGATCTACTTAACAGAGCCTTGTGGATTAGTATCATTTCCCCCACCCAAAAATAAATTTCTATATATGTAGCGGAATGGCACTTTTCATCATTTCTTATTAAACGGAACTGCAACGAAATGACAAAGCAGCGAGTTGCCGGAAGTGTTTTCAAATAAGAAACTGAGAAAATTCTCTCGTAGAGTCTATTTAATGAGGAAGATGGCCAGATGGAAAAATGGCAAACAGTATATATAAATATATATATATGTACATAGCATTGGGTGACTGTCCAAATGGAACTCGTACCAAAATGTCTCGTTTATTTTGCTGATTGCTGAATCCTTAATGCTATGCAACATCAGTTTTCCTTTGAGCTGTTTTTTTATATATATATATGTGTACCAATAAGAAACCTTTCTGTTCATTTTGAAATAATGTTACTTATTTTGTTATCACTGTTTTGTTTTTTTGTCCGTATGAAACGTGCAGTAAGCGTCGGGACAGGTGCAGAGAATTTAAAGCTATTTTACCATAAACCTTGTATAGAAAAACTTGGCTCTGAGCCTAAGATTTAATGAAAGAAAAAAAAAATATAGGAATTCAAAAAAATCCATGATTTCATTGTTTTTTTGGGCAGTGCCTAATAAGCTTCAAAGCTGCTTTGTTAATTAAAAAAAGAGATCTTTAAAATAGATGAATATATAAACAGAAGAAATGTCGGCGTTTTGACAGTGTTGTTTTATGGTTTATTTACTCTGAATTAGGGATGCACCGAATCCATTATTTTGGATTAGGGCGAATCCTTCGCGAAAGATTTAACGAATACCGAATCATATGCAAATTAGCGGTGGGAAGGGGAAAATATTTTTAACTTCCTTCTTTTGGGACAAAAAAATCATGTGATTTCCCTCCCTGCCCCTAATTTGCATATGTAAATTTGGATTTGGTTCGGCCGGGCAGAAGGATTCATCTGAATCCGAATCCTGCTGAAAAAGGCCGAATCCTGGATTCGGTGCATCCATACTCTGAATGGTACTGGATCATGTGCTGGGGGCACAGTAAGTGCTCTGTCCGTACTACTTTGATGTGGTTAGAAAGCGCGTGAGGTTCTTCTACTCTAATACTGACCCTCCTAATCTCCAGTCCCTGGGAATTCTCATGGAAAAACTGCCGAGATCTATATTGTTACAATGGTTTCAATTATAGGGGGAAGGGCCTTTATAAAGGAAAGATTTGTTTTGCACCCCCCCCTCTTTCTATTGGTAGTGATCTTGTTTACTACAGGCTCAAGAGCTACTTGTAATGTTCTGACTTCTAGAAACCCCTGGGCTTCATTACCCAGCAGATCCCCTGACCTCCAATGAGGTTGAGGTTTGTTCACCATTTGCAAACTATGAATATACTGTAGGATACAACCTATTGGCTGCAAGAAATGGACTTTTTTTTTTTAAATATCATTTTAGCACTTTCTCGCCACTGCCGTTACAGAGACACGCTCATCATGTGATCATGTGATCCTTGCTGACTTGTTCTCTGTATGGCGGTGCGATTCTGCTCCGCTGAGGTTGTGTATTCTGTAGTATTGGCTGCAGTGATCTATGTCATTTGTTGTTGACAATGTAACTTCACAATACGTGCTGTCACATGATTATCTTTCATTAGTCATTGTATCATTGACACTTTCAGCATTTTGCTTTCTTCCTGCGTTTCCATCAAGGCTGTGTGAGCTGCTTATTCTTTTTTTTTTTTTTTAAAGGGGAACTATCATGAACAGGAAAATGTAATATTAGTTTTGCATACTGAAATAATCAAGTTTATCTTCACTATGCCTCTCTCAGCATCTGTTTCTCTTCATTCTGTCAATATTCATTGACAGTTAGATCCAATATATCTTATAGGGGGCTCAGTTTGCCTAGAAGATGTATTAGAGCTCACTCTATTAAAATCACCAGACACCATGTCTCTCTACATGCAGAATTTGTGCAAAAGGCAGTTATTTTGTTTGTACTGGAATCAGTTATTTGAGTGAGATCTAATACATCTGCTAGGAAAGGAATCCCCCTCCTATAAGATATATTGGATCTAACTGTCAATGAATATCTGACACCCAACTCCTGCATGAAGACAGAATGAAGAGAAACAGATGATGAGAGAGGAATAGTGAACATAAACTTGATTATTTCAGAAAAAAAATTTGTATTTAGTATGAGGAAGCTTATATTCAGTTTTCATTTTCACGATAGTTCCCCTTTAATGACCAACCTATAAATACAAAATAACATCGGGCTCTACGCGTGTCCTAATTCAGAAGCTGTGTTCCTGTGCTTTATTGTTATACAATATATATATATATATTCTCGTGAATCCATTTCCATTGTACTCCATTGCTATTCATACAGCTTAATAGATATATGCACAGCACACGCTTTTTATTTTCTGAATTGTCAGACATGCTGGTCCTACATAACCAGCTGGTATCCTGTATCATATGGAGATGGATCTATCATCCATATCATCCAGTCCTGTTCTTTTGCTTGATCCACTGAGTGGTACGTTCATCATGGCCTTTGTCCTTTTATATAAACCATGACAATTATTTTAATATGCAGCTTTTTGGGAGCATGGTGTGTGTGCATATCCCGGGAGAAGCCATGTTTTCCCTCTGCGGGGGCTCAAAGCTTCTTTTATGCCTGTCTGATTTTAAAGGTGAACTGAAGCCTTGTTTCTCTGCAGTGTATACAAAGTGCACTATTCATACAGTTATAGGTACATCATGCAGTGGAGTCGAGCACAAGATGTGTTTTTATAATTGGACGACGAATTGTGTCTTTGAAACGTTATCTAGTGCCCTGGCTTTGAGGAAGGTGAAATCGCCGTTACGGTGGCCATAGACGCACAGATAATCTAGTACGTAACGAATTTTCGTACGATTTTCATTGCGTGCATGGTGGGAAAAGATCCGACCGATATCAGTAGAATACTTGGATCGTCGATCGGGCTGGACGGAAAAATTTGATCGGATGCTTTTGAAGGGACCCAAACATCAGCCATTGTTAGTGCTGAATCGTCAGATACAGTAGAATTCTATTGTTTCTACCTGTATATCTGACCATTCAGCTCTACACGTGTGTATTGAAATGAACGATCTTTCTTGGAAACATCTTTTCCAAGAAAGATCGTAATTGTTACGTCTATGGCCGCCTTTAAGACCATGATAAACAGTGAGCTATGATAAATGGAATTGCTACTGATTTTGAATTGGGCCTGTTGAATAAAGCTTGTAATGCATGGTACAGGTATGGGATCTGTTATCCAGAAAGCGCTGAATTACTCTCTGAACTCCATTATAATTAAATAATCCAGATTGGTATAGATGATTTCCTTTTTCTCTGTAATTATAAAACAGTACCTTACACTTGATCCCAACTAAGATGTAACTAATCCTTATTGGAAGCAAAAAACAGCTTTTTGGGTTTATTTCATGTTTAAATGATTCTCAAGTAGACTTAAGGTATCCAAATTACAGAAAGATCCGTTATCCAGAAAACCCCAGGTCCCGAGCATTCTGGATAACGGGTCCCATACCTGTATTTAGTTTGGGGTCATCTAAAGACTGGCAGCTATTAGCTCGTTGGCTGATATTGCTTGTTTTAATCACTAATTGCCGAAAGCAAGGAATATGCTGTGTTTCTAAGGGTCGGGGCACACGCTCTGATTCGGGGAGATTCAAATCTCCTGTTCTTTGGGCGACTAATCTCCCTGAACTTCCTCCCTGCCGGTTAGAATGTGAATCGCCAGTGAGATGCCACTCGGAGTGCTCCGTTTTCCAAAGTCGCCTGAAACTTCGGACGACTTCGGAAAGCGAAGTGCCATCCCGCCGGCGATTTACATTCTAGCCGGCGGGAGGCAGTTTGGTGGAGACTAGTCGGACGACTTTGGAAAACGAAGCGCTCCGAGTGCCATCCTGCCTGCTATTTACATTCTATCCGTGGGAGGCAGTTCAGGGAGATTAGTCGCCCCGAAGAAGAGGAGATTTGTCGCCGGGCGACTAATCTCCCCGAATCTGAGCATGTGCCCTGACCCTAAATGTGTTTTATTTTGTTTGGAATGTCAGTATGTTATACAGGCATTGCTGTCTGCAAAGAATATTCTTACTTGCCTCTGCGGAGGTATTATCTGTAGAATGTAATGGCGGTAAGGGGTTTTTGTGTGGTGTTCACCATATTCAAGGCACACACTATTGCAGTTCACAGAAGTATGCAAAGAGAATATTCTACAGCAATGCCCACATAACGCTGTAGTTGTCCAGTGGTAAAACTGAATGCAAAGCATATTTAGAAATAGGGAATATTTCCCCTTTAATACAAGCTTCAGTTGTAGTGAACGTCTGCTTCCAACAGTGTATCCTGAGGGTTCCCTAAAACTGGAGCCACTCGTGTCCCTGGTTCAGACATCAGTAGTTGACTTGCTACGTGGGTGAAATGATCTTGTCACCATAAGACGGCATTAGCTGCCCAACATGCTGCTATTTTTTATTCCTGTTTCAAGAAAAACCTGCTAATGTTTATACAACATTACAAAAATAGAAATCTACTTTGTTAACCTGAATACATTGATCTTTCAATAGGGGTGGAAAGGATGGTTAGTGGTAATTTGCCTTTACAAGGCAATGAATAAAGTTGTGCCTCTGAAATTGGAGCTATAGCTTTGATAAAGCTCTGTGTCTCGTTTTAAGTTGCTTTAAAACATTGTATTAGACCTTCAAACGAAATAAAGATTGTTTTAAAAACACTCGGCTGTCTGTCTCGTGAGTGGATGTGTGCCGGATTAAGGGATGGTTAAAACTGGGCCTTACATGTACCCACCCCAAATCCTACGAAACAAAAGTTTTTTATGATTTCCGGGTCCTTTATCCAGAAAGCTCAGTGTTACAGTTAAAGGAGAAGGAAAGCTACTGAAGCAGTTTGCCAATAGATTAGCCACAATAGTGCAAGCTATAACACTATATTTATTCTGCAGAATGCTTTACCATACTTGAGTAAACAGCTCTAGAAGTGTTCTATTGTATTTGTTTAGGATAGCAACTGCCATATTAGCTTGGTGTGACATCACTTCCTGCCTGAGTCTCTCACTGCTCACTTATAGCTCTGGGCTCAGATTACAGCAGGGATGGGAGGAGGGAGGGGGAGAGGAGCAAACTGAGCATGCTCAAGCCCTAGCCCTGGAGGTTTAAGATGAAAACAGGAAGTCTGATACAGAAGCCCATGAGTACACAATAGAAGGAAAGAAATGCTGTGTTTATTTTGACAGGGGACTCAGAGCAGCATTACTTTGAGGGTTTACTGGTGTATTTATATAGACCTTTCAGATAAAGCTTACTTAATTTTAACCTTTTCTTCTCCTTTAAGGCCATGTCCCATTGACTAATTTTATCCAAATAATGCAATTTTTTTAAAAAATTATTTCCTTTTTCTCTGTAATAATAAAACAGTAACTTGTACTTGATACAAACTAAGATATAATTAATCCTTATTGGGGGTTATTTATCAAAGGTTGAATTTCGAAGTTATGTGAAATTATTAATTTGAATATACTCACAACTCGAATGGGAAGTTATTTATGAAAATACTTCGAACGTCTAACAATCGATCGAATAAGAGCGACCCAAAAATTCGGATTGAATTCGAATGAAGTTTTCCTCCAAAAAAAAAAAAAAAAAAACCTTGAATGTCAGGAAAGGCAATTAATATCTTTAAATGGTTCAACAGATCTCTGCTATTGACTTCTACTTTAACTCGGCAGGTTTTAGGTGACGAATAGTTGAATTAGAACTGATTCTAGGGTCTCACATTCAAATTCAATTTGGTGGTTTTTAAATTCTAATTTGTGAGTTTTGACCAAAAAAAAAAAAAATAAGAAAGTTCAAATTTACCCTTCAAACCTTAGTAGATCTCCCCCTAAATGTTTACATGATTTTCTAGTAGATTTAAGATCCACATTATGGAAAGATCCATTGTGTAGAAAACCCCAGCTCCTGAGTATTCTGGATAATAGATCCCATACCTGTAAAGGAATTGTGATCCGACGATATCCACATACTATTGGTTGATTGATGGATTAGGCATGTTTGGGACATGTATCTGCCAATGCAACATATTGGCCAGTGGATGATACATCAGCACATGAGAAAGTGAAGACCCACAACAGAATGGCGGCCACTTATACAGAATCTGACCTCGTTTCTGGCCAGAAACTTTTATTGAATAGCTGCCTTTAATCATGGGACTGAGCAGACCAAAAGATAGGAGCAATTTGTACTGCTTGGTAAAACTGTGGGAGCCAACATTGTAGCCATCCATGTGTAGGAATGGTGAGAAAGCAGACAACGAGGGTGAGACACTACAGTATGTCCTTCAGATACCAAGGGGCAGACTCGCTAAAGGGCGAATTGTCATCAGCAAACGCTTCACACACCGTGGCACTTCGCCTGGTGAAAATTAGTTACTACGCTAATTCACTAAAATGCAAAGTTGCGTCCTGGGTGCCGAATGCTGGCGACTTTTTGCTTGCGCTACTTCGCCAGTGCGAATGTTTCAAAGCGTAATGACGCTAGCGATCGCTTCTGCCTAGGGAAACTTCGTTAGTCCTCTTACGCTTAGGTCAATTTGAATAGGGCAGGTACAATAAAGTTCTATGGACGTCTTTATTAGAGATGTTGGTGCAAATGCTTGAAGTGGTCAGTCCACAGAGCAGATTCGGGGAGATTAGTCGCCCCATCAACAAATCGCCTCTTCTTCAGGGCGTCAATCTCCCCGAACTGCCTGCCCTCCGCCAGCACACGGGGCACTTCGTTTTCCGAAGTCGCCCGAAGTTTCCTTGTGAGGCAACTTCGGGTGACTTCAGAAAACGAAGCGCCGCATGTGCATTGCCGCAGGCGATTTTCATTTTAGCAGGGGGAAGGCACTTCGGGGGGATTATCGCCCCGAAGAAGAGGCGATTTGTCGCTAGGGCAACTAATCTCCCCAAATCTGCTCGTGTGGACTGACCCTTAAATGAATGTTCCATGCCACTCAAATGTCTGGGGAAAAATGTTAACCCAAAAAAAGTTTAATAGTAAGGACTTTTGCCGGCATTCCCATTTAAAAAAGGGACAAGACGCCAGCGTTTTTACAACTTTAATGAATTTCCAGCATACAGGATATGATGTCACTTACGTAAGAATGAGGAAGATCTAGTTTCGTGTTATCAGTTCGCCTGGTCTGAGGTGGCAAAGTCAACTCTGGCAAAAGAGGTAACGTTCAGTAAAATTCACACTTAACTGAATTTGCGGAGTAACGACTGTTCACCAGAGTGAAGAGTCGCTTGCTGATAGGGTGCAAACTACCTCTAGCTTAGGTCCCATTTGCTAGCGAATTGTCGCCTACACCTGTTAGTAAATTGGTGATGTCCCTGCGGATGGGATTTCTGGCAATTGCTGCTAGCGTTGGCCACTTCGCCCCCAAGTTGGGACTGAGAATGCCTGGAGTAAGGAGTGCTGTTGGTGGGAAGAAGTATTAGAGGAAAAGAAGCAATGGTGTCAGAGCTGATTTGGCTGGTGTGGAACTGAGTTTAGGATCTTGAAACCTGCTTGATGTTTGTCAGACTGACTGGAGGGCTCCATACACGGCTCACTAACTCTTCAGCGGTCAAGTTGGTCTGTGCTTGACCAGCCATTCCTGTCTATGGGCACCATGTAACTTGCATAAAAATCTAAACCCACTATAATTAAATTCCCTGTGGAGCATGGGAACGCATCGACCACACTACCTTAAATATACCAAATGGCACTGAAAATGGAAAATTGGGGCCAATGTATCAGAAACAAGGCTTTCCTCCACATTATCAGAGGCCATAATGGAGTTTCCATGCAAAAAAAAAAAAAACATGATTTTCGTTTTTATTAAATTGATTCTGGGTAACAATGTGTATTTCTCTTTCTCAAAAAAATGAAAAATAACTGAATTAGCTGTAATTTTAAGGCCAAAAACAGCAAATTATATTCCCTCTAGCTGTTTTGAATGGAGGATCATTGATAATTCAGATTTAAAGAGATACTGACACCAGAAATGAAACACTTTTTTTTACATCTATCATAATATTGCCTTTGAAAGCTACTTATAACTTTGCCATAAAGTATTTGCACAATGCTTTTATATTACCAATGCCCTGTACTAGAAGCCAGCCAATAGAGCAGCTCGGTGTAACAGGTACAGTAGAAATACAGGCCTTCTGGGATAGTTTCTTTTTATACCGGTGGAGACAACGCAACGTGTGCCATTAGCCAAAAGTCAGAACCCATTGGGCACAGAAGAACTTTGAAGAACATCATGACTGGGTGGGGGAAACCATAAATCTTTGCTACCGTTACAGCTAGAAAAGGCTTTCTACTTTTTGATTCTTAGTCACGACAAGCTGAGGTTTGATTCACGTACCAATAAATCACTCCCGGGTGACAGCCTGAGTCTTAAAGCTCCCAAATCAATAAAGAATGTGCAGAATCGCAATCGGTTCTCCTGCAGCAAATAGAGAATATCTGGCTACACCCTCAATGGGCTCATGATATGGCAGGTGAGATATCCCATGGATACTTACTTCACTCCTCAGCTGCGGCTTTCACTTGGAGATCTGTGGTCAGCAGCAGCTATGGTTCTAATGTGAATTTTGTTGGTGTAAAGGGGAAGTTCGCCTCTGTATCACATTTTAGTGAATGTGCAATACCAAGAACAGTTGCAGTTTGGCAGATTTTCCTGCTGGCAATGCCCATACAAAGGATGTCCCATCAGCTCACAGAGGTGGTTTAGGAACGCATGTGCAATGTGCAATTTTGTATGCATTTTACCATTTTTTTACCCAGAATCACAATTCTTAATGTAATTGCTGCTGGTTGCTGCGCTGATTTTTAGGAGCAAGAATGCTGCATGTATTGATGCAGACATTAGTAGCACCAGAGTTCCCCAGCATCAATAGTCACATGGGCAACACTGTAGGGGGGGAACACCAGTGCAACACTGCGTACATTTTTGCACAAGCAGACACAGATCTTGTTGCCTATAGTAACCAGTCAGCAGGTAGAAATTAACTGGTCACCTTTTTCAGAGCAAGCATCTAATTGGCTGCTCTGGGTTTCTAAACCAGGGCAAACTAGGCATTTTTATGAAACCCCCCTACAGGACTGATTCCGGATTGTGTTTGGAATACATCAGCTGCATTGAATCAGAACCCTTAGGGTAGAACTACACGGGCGTTTTGATATCTGATACCTTCCGTTTCGATACGACGCGAGGAAGCGCAGGTGGCACGTCGGATGCACCGAATCTAAGGTAGGAATGTCGAAAGTTGTCGTAGCGTCCATCCAACATAAAATGAGTGTCGGATGAAGACGCAACATGCAGCATTCGCATTCCACGACCCATAGCCATCTCATGAAAAATGACGGGACACTCCACACACGGCCCGAAAATCGTACGAAACAGAGATTCATACGATCAAATCTTTGCGTCTATGGCCAGCTTAAAAGGCACGTTTTAGTTGGATAAAAAACGTGTACTGCCAAGCAGAGTCTCCTGTAGGCTGCAAGTCCACATAGAGGCTACCAGTAGCCAATCACAGCCCTTATTTGGCACCCCCAGGAAATTTTTGCATGCTTGTGTTGCTCTCCAACATTATTTTATACTTGAGTGTGGCTCATGGGTAAAAAAGGTTGGGGACCCCTGCATTGACCTAATAAATCTCCCTTCTGCTCTGAGCTGTGGAGCACCCCAGACTTCCATTTGCATTGAACAGGGAGAACATAAAGGTGATTTCCCACATGCCATTCATGCGGCTAATTTTCCTCTTCATTTTCACGCCAAGAAGCAAATGATGCAATAAACATGTATGTTTCCTGCTTTGTCTTTCAGCAGCTTTCAACAGAAAATGACTAAGCTTATACCATTGTCTGCATTTTTTTTTCTTGAAACCGTCATTTTTTATATCCATTTTTAAAAGTAATTAAATGAATATTTAAGATCAAAAGCATGTTGATACTGTCCTTTAATGGGGATGAAAAGCCTATCTGAAAATTATATATTCATAAAGTGCTCCCCTGAGCATTTTTCCATTGACTTTTTTTAAAAAGCATTTTTTTTAAAAAAAAAGAGAGGCTTCAGTGCCCACTTTCCCCATAACAGATCCTGCTGTGATCAAGTATAATGCTATAACATCAGACTCCTCCCACCTGATGGTATTGTGTCACTGTTTGATTTAAAGGGGTGGTACACCTTTAAGTTAACTTTTAGTATATTATAAAATGGCTAATTCTAAGCAACTTTTATACTGGTCTTCATTTTTTCTTTTTTATAGTTTTTGAATGTTTTGCCTTCTTCTTCTAACTCTTTTCAGCTTTCACTGACCCCATCTAAAAAACAAATGCTCTGTAAGGATACAAATGTATTGCTATTACTACTTTTTATTACTTATCTTTCTAAGACCTCTCCTATTCATATTCTAATCTCTTACAAGAATTTATTCTATAAAAAATGTTCAACCCGTCACTATAAAAAATGTTAAAATTACCCTAAAATTTTAGCAGCTTTTTGCAGCTTTAATGAATTATGTACAGGACACACAGAACCAGACTTTTACTTTGGGGTTACAGGGGCATAGTTTCCATATATCATTTAGGGTAGGGTCTAAAATGGGCAACATGGGGCAGCTATAAGCAGCAGGGGAATTATTTTGCTAGGGGGGTACACGTTTACAGCAGTGGTTCCTAAAAGGTCGGGTTTCCCCTCCTAGGGGGCCTGGAGCAGTTTCAGGTGGGGAGCTTAGCCTGAGGGTCAGTTAGGGGGAGATTTGGGGGTAATGCCTATTTGCCCAATTGGAAGTTATTTAGAATGAGATTTGGGGTAACCAATTCACTGATTTCTTAGATATTCTTGGAACTATGGCTGAAACACATTTCCCTGTATCTATAACCTTGTTATGAGCTAAGAGGGGCATCTTGAGACAAAATAGTCTGACAACCACTGGCTAAAGCCAATGCAAGCTATAAATAAACCCCTGGTTATAGGACTGCAAATTTGCAATGCAGTTTCCCAGTTCAGCAGGGAAAGCAGAGCATTTAGAAATCACAAGACTAGGCAACCACGGGACAGCCGTTTATTTATTGTGGAACGCTACCAAGATGACAGCATGATGTCAAGGACAATGTTAAATTGATAGATAGGGATAAAGGTCAAATTCAGGCCTCAAGCCAGACCATTACACTGACTCATTGAGCAGAATCCTACCAATGCGCTGTATGGAAGGCCCTTACATATATATATATATATATATATATATATATTTATACACTATATTGCAAGAAATGAGAGTTATGGTCCCCTAACCCTTCATGGCACTTGTTTTCCAAAGCCTCACTGGCGCATTAATATCTTGTAAAGGGCACATTTGTATCTGGCTTGGAAGAAATATGGTGGCAGATTTACTAAAGGGGTGAGGTGGCTAACGCTAGCGACTTTTCGCCAGAGATCACATCTGCAGGGAAATCGGCAATTCACTAACAGGCGCAGTCGTCAATTAAAAAAAAAAGAGACCGTCGCTAGCGTTCGTTCATTGATTTTACTGAACCTTACTTCTTTTGCCAGATTTAACTTCGCCACCTCAGACCAGGCGAAGTGCTTAAACTAGATCTTCCTCAATCTTCTGTCACTTACATCATATCCTGTGAGCCGAAAATGCATCAAAGTTCAAAAAACGCTGGCGACTTTTCCTTTTTTGAAGCGGGATTGCCTGCAAAAATCCTAACAAACTTCTTCCTAACATATGGAACATTCATTTTACAGTGGGCTCATGTGTAGGTCATTATATTAACGCTCTTGTCTTTATTAAGGTTCCCTGGATATTTGTAATTAAAAGTGGTAACTTCAGGCATTTTCACCAACATTTATAATAAAGACCTTCATACAACTTTAAATTACAAATTGCAAATTGACCTAAGTGCAAGATCACTAGCGAATTTCGCTAGGCAAAAACGAACGCTAGCGCATCCTCGCTATGAAATGCTCGCACTGCCGAAGTAACGCTAGTGAAAATTCGGCAGCATTCGGCTCCCAGGGCGCAACTTCGCATATTAGTGAATTAACGTAGTGGTAGCGGATTTGTGGTGTGATGTGTGTGAAGCGGTCTCTGGCGACAATTGGTCCTTTAGTGAATCTGCCCCATGATTTCTTTCTCCCGCAGAGCTTAAAGCCATATAGCAGAGGCTGTGCATAGACAGCAACAGCCACACAGTCATATATATATATATATATATATATAGATACTATAAAAAATATTCTTTGTGATCATTATGCTATTTAATATCATTTTATTATAAATGTTAATCCCAGGATAAGCCTTTATAATGCTTTCAAACCGCAATAAAATTTAAAAGGAACAGCTTAAATTTAGGCCTGTCATATTTTATATAAACTTGTACCATAGAATGAGCCAATAGGTTTGGCTGTCTTGGCTCCTTTCTAATACTCCCAATCCCTATTTTTGTAGGTGGAATGTATTCCCAGCCCAGAGAGTAACCTTTCCAGGTTTCAAGTAGTCTGGATACTGATATATGCACATGTGGGTTTGTGTCCAGGGAGACTGTCATCACAAGAGGAGATAGAGAGACCCCTACGTAACCCTTAGGGGCAGATTCACTAAGGGTCGAATTTCGAAGTAAAAAATACTTCGAAATTCGACCCTCGAATTGAAATCCTTCGACTTCGAATATCGAAGTCGAAGGATTTAGCGCTAATCCTTCGATCGAATGATCGAAGGATTTTTCGTTCGATCGAACGATTAAATCCATCGAATCGAACGATTCGAAGGATTTTAATCCAACGATCGAACGAAAATCCTTCGATCAAAAAAAGGTTAGCAAGCCTATGGGGACCTTCCCCATAGGCTAACATTGACTTCGGTAGCTTTTAGCTGCCGAAGTAGGGGGTCGAAGTTTTTTTTAAAGGGCAAGTACTTCGACTATCGAATGGTCGAATAGTCGAACGATTTTTAGTTCGAATCGTTGATTTCGATCGAATTCGAACGAATTTAACCAATTCGATGGTCGAAGTACCCAAAAAATACTTCGAAATTCGAAGTATTTTTCATTCGAATCCTTCACTCGAGCTTAGTGAATCTGCCCCTGAGTCTGCTTGTATTCAGCCTGCCATGAAGTGAGGAGACGGGGCAGGTATAGAAAAACGCTCCATGCATATACCCAGAAACACTATTTCCAAGAATGCACTCACAGTTTTATTTTAGTCCAAAACATTATTCCACATTGGCATGCCATTGCTCACTGAACAAATCCCTGTGTGTGGATGAGGAGTAGTGATGGACAAATTTGCGCGATTCGCCGCCAGCGAATAATTTGCCGGCGTCAAAATTTTTTTTGGAAAAAACGGGCGCTGGCGTCAAAAAACGGGCGCCAGCGTCAAAAACGAGACGCCGTCGCCGTTTCGTGAATTTTTCGCCGTTTCACGAATTTTCAGCTTCACGAATGGCAGCTCCTGGATTCAGAGTTTTATATCCTTGTCCATATTAATGATACATAAAAGCTGTGCATCAACTAAATAACCTATTCTTTAGGTACAGGTATGGAAAACAAACGTAAGCATTGCACACTCAATTAATATGAAAAGTCAGAATTTATTATATATTTATTATATCAAAAACGTCCATGTCAGCAATTAGCCCTACGCTTTTATCTTTTTATCTTTTTTATACTTGTTTATTTTTTCCCCTGATGAAGACCACTTATGTGGTCGAAACGCGTAGGGCTAATTGCTGACATGGAAGTTTTTGATATAATAAATTTAGACTTTTTGAGTGTGCAATCCTTACATTTGTTTTACATTGAATTTGTCAGGAGGCTTCATATGGGCAGTCTCCATAGGATTAGCGCCTCAGCATTATTCCAATTGGGTGTGCACCTTCCAAATTTTAGTCACATTTTAGTACAGGTATGGGACCTGGGGGTTTCTGGATAAGGCGTCTTTACATAATTTGGATCTTCATATCTTAAGTCTACTAATAAAAAATAATTTAAACATTAATTAAACCCTGTTTTCCCTCCAATAAGGATTAATTATATCTTAGTTGGGATCAAGTACAAGCTACTGTTTTATTATTACGGAGGAAAAGGAAGTCATTTTTAAAACTGTTAATTTTATTGATTAAAATGGCGTCTATGGGAGATGGCCTGCCCATAATTTGGAACTTGCTCAATAACGGGTTCCTGGTAATGAATCCCATACAGTTTAAATTTCAGTTAGAAGATGGAAAAAATCTGTCTGCTTCTTTGTTATGGGTGAACAGGGCAAATCTTAAAAATGTGAGTCCTATTTGTTATATACTGTGTATATTAAGGCCTTTGGAATGCAAGGGATTTGTAGTTAAACAACAGCTGCAAGGCTGAAGTCTGGACATCTTTGAAACAAATACTGAACAATGGCTACTCCATAGAACAGTGATCCCCAACCAGGAGCTCCTGAACAACAAGTTGCTCTCCAACCCCTTGGATGTTGCTCCCAGTGGCCTCAAAGCAGGAGCTTATTTTTGAATTATTGGCTTGGAGGCAAGTTTTGGTTGTATAAAAACCAGGAATACTGCCAAACAGAGTCTCAATGTAGCTTGACAACCCACATAGGGGCTACAAAATGGCCAATCACAGCCCTTATTTGGCACCCCAAGAACATTTTTCATGCTTGTGTTGCTCCCCAACCCCTTTAACTTCTCGATGTTGCTCACATGTTCAAAATGTTGGGGATCCCTGCCATAGAACAACACTGTTCTATTCTTGTCTACAGGCCCCCTAGTGCCATGGGCTCAGTGCAAAGGTCCTTCCCTAAACCTTCCATAGAAAGCCTTCCTATATAGATATTAATTGCACATCCATATCATCTTGAAGGACTGCTGAAGCTTTAACACTTATCATTTTATTCTGGTTAGTCCCTCCTGACCACAAGAAGGCCTTCTCAGTGTCCTGCCAGTCACTCACCTTTTAATTCTGTCCCAAGGATTTCCCCAAAAATGAAACCCGATGCGATCGTTAGGATTTCATTCACCAGAAGAAGCAAAACCATAAACTACATTGTGACTGGCCTATAAATATGTCCTGTCACATGCCCACATGTCCCAAGGAGCAATAAAAAGTAATATAATATCCATTAACACAGACCGGGCTCCAGCAGCATCGAATAAGAGGCAACCTAATTACTAAAAAATTTGCAATTTTATTGGATTTCGTTTATCCTGTATTTTTTTCAATGTTATAACAAACGGGCACATACCGATAGACCTGTGATTGCAGGATAGACCACAATGAATTGAATTCTACAGTTGCATTATTAGAAGTAACTGGTCCCATCAGAGTAGCATCTTGTAAGCATTTGGCAGGACAATATTTTTAAAAAAGATATATAAAACATATTTTAAAAATACACATCCAATAAGGCTAGTAGCCCCCCCCCCAACACCCCAATCTTTTTCAAGGTCAGTTCATGTACCCCATGCAATGTGTTTAACTGACATGTAAATGTAGATAAAAGGCTTGAGGCCAAGCTCTGATATGATCTACCAGAACACATTGCAGTTATGTCCATTAACATAACATAATAAATCCTCCTGGATATATTTATGCACAAGCATTTATAGTAATGTAACCTTATAGTCTCTCTGGGTTTAGCACTTTACACATGCTGACGCGCACCTGCTGCCCTTCTGAGGACTTCTGAGATTTCTGCAGCCTTGGAGGGAGAAGGCTGGGAACATATCCGAGCAGAATCCAGCTTCTCCTTGTGTAGACACTGCAGAGTTTTATGCAGGACTATATGCCCTTGTTCAACCAACACCCCATGAGTAGGGCTTGTCCTGAATATCCTTTTTGCTTCATATTTTAATCATGAAAAATCTATGTTTTTTGTTATTTCTTGAGCTAAACAGGGAGACTGATGCTCCTCCATGTTTGGTCCTTGCACGGTAGATATTTACATGAACAGTATACAATCCCCCATTACTCCTAGGGTGGGAACTAGGGTCAGACAGAAGAGGCATGTGCGTAGGGGGGAACTAGGCCCACTAGTGATGGGCGAACTTCCATGTTTCGTTGCGGGCGAATAAATTTGCATAATTTTTTTTTGACATTGACGACAATTGTGATGCCATCGGAATTGTCACCGGCATCAATTTTGACGCCCGTAAATTGACATCGGCGTCGAAATTCACGTTTCACAAATTTTTTACGGGAAATTCGCAAATGTCGTGGCGCAACAGGAAAAAATTCTCGCATCGCTAATCACCACATGTCACCCTCATGGGGGATTAGAGATGGTCAGCTGGGTTGCCTAGGGGGCACTGGGCCTCAATGCCTAGAACTGATTCTTTGCTCCCTATTTTGTTAGCAGGAGTCCATTATACAGGGGAATTATTATTCTACACATTTTTTACATGTGAAAAAATACATAGTTTCTTAGTTTTTTTTATCATAAATCAGTAATGAGTATTGTATTTATTAGATTTACCACCTCACCCCTGCAGACAGCTGATAATTTACACTGTGTGTACTACAGTATGTGTGTATATAAAACGTCCCACAGTACCAGCACTTGAACCATCAAGAAGCCAGAAGTGCGCGACCAACAATTTGTATTTGCAGGTATGGGACCTGTTATCCAGACATGGGGCTTTCCAGATAACAGGACTTTCAGTAATTTGGATCTTCATACCTTAAAGGAGAATTCAACCCCCCACTAATTAAACCCCTACCCCCTACTCTACATAGTGCCCCCTCCCTGCTCCCCCCCGCATAGGTGATAACACCTGTAATGCCCCTAATCCTTTAAATACCGCCATCTTCCAGCATTTCGGTCTTTTTCAAGTCTTCTTTCCTTCTGCAATTTCCTCCACTTTTGGCACATGTGCAGTATATATATATATATATATATATATATATATATATTTATATATGATACAGCAATATGATATGTTGTAATAAATCACTTTATTTGAAGGAAACTGGAGTGCTGGTACTTACCAATTCGCATATATATATATATATATATATATATATATATATGGACAAACAATCCCTGTTTTGTTTAAAGGGTAAGGCATTTTTTAGTAGCAGTATGCACAAAATGTCGCTGTCTTAAATATATTGATAATGGGTTGAGTGCAGAGGAATCTTGTATTTGTCTATATGTATTTTGTGGTCACAGCCTCATTGCACCCCCGCCTAATGTTTTTAAAAACTAGTGGTGAGCACAACTTTCCCTTGTTTGTTATAGTTCTACAAGAGCAGTGACCAGCTCCATGTTGTAGCTCCCACCCCCTCCAACTATAGTCAGGTGATCCCACTGGTGTCTAATAAAAGGGCAGCCAAGTTTGGGAGTTTTACTTTGAAAGCAGCTAGTAAGTTGCAGGTAAAACGTATTCGTCCCTTTTATAAAATGTATAATTAAACCATAGAATTCTTAATGAATCAGATGAAAATTGAGCATAGGACTGGCCAGATATGGGATGACTTTGACGTAGTTGGCCAGCTTAAATATATTGCAATATATGGACAAACAATCCCTGTTTTGTTTAAAGGGTAAGGCATTTTTCAGTAGCAGTATGCACAAAATGTCGCTGTCTTAAATATATTGATAATGGGTTGAGTGCAGAGGAATCTTGTATTTGTCTATATGTATTTTGTGGTCACACCCTCATTGCACCCCCGCCTAATGGTTTTAAAAACTAGTGGTGAGCACAACTTTCCCTTGTTTGTTATATATATATATATATATATATATATATATATATATATATATATATATATATATATATATATATATATATATATATACAGGTATAGGATCCCTTATTCGGAAACCCGATATCCAGAAAGCTCCGAATTATGGAATGGCTGTCTCCCATAGACTCCATTTTATCCAAATAATCCACATTTTTAAAAATTATTTCTTTTTTCTCTGTAATAATAAAACACTTACTTGTACTTGATCCCAACTAAGATATAATTAATCCTTATTGGAAGCAAACCCAGTTTATTGGGTTTGTTTAATGTTGTAATGAATTTCTAGTAAACTTAAGGCATGAAGACCCAAATTACGGAAAGATCCGTTATCATGAAAACCCCAGGTCCCATACTTTCTTTGGAGCTTTCTGAATATTGGATTTCCAGATAAGAGATCCCATAACTGTACATTAGAACATAATGATTATAATGCAATAAAATATAACAATAAGGTAATAACAAATAGCAACAAGTGCTAGTTAAAAGGAAACATCTAAATTGTCGCTATGGGTTACTAGACCTTTAATGTTGTCTTTGCAGCCAAAGTATCCACCTACAGAGATTCTAGCCCACAATCAGGGGCAGGTCCGGACTGAGAATTAAAATAGGCCCTGGCATTTCAGGTACACAGAGGCCCAATCAGCCCACACAGAGGACCAAACAGCCCCCACCAGCCCACTAAATACTGACTTTCTATGGGACCTTATAGTAGCCCCTCTGGCATTTGCCAGAACCCACAGATTGCCAGTCTGGGCCTGATCAGGGTACCAGGTGATTTTGCTTCTAAAACTGCATGTGACTTATACAGTCTTTTTCAGCTACAGATGAGCTTCTTTGTCATTGGAGAAGTGAAGTCTTGCCACCCTAGGGCGTTACAGCCTGTGGCAATGCTGCAAAGCCTGTTTTTCAGCCTAATACTTGTGACGCTGGTACTGCACACTACATTCCTGATCTGGCTCGCTCCATAGAAAAAATGTGTCATCCATTTAGGTGTCTCTGGGTTAATGGTTATGTTCCTTAGAATAAGGTAAAACAATTAGTTTGTAAACCTTTATGTGGATCAGCCTGGAGTCTCAGCCACAGGTGTAACAAGACTTTCACTCCTCAATTCAGACTCCAGCACTCAAAGGATAGAACGTTATTGTCCCAATTCAACTGTTCCCCACACTCTAAAGACAGGTAAAAAGTATTTTCCACTTCCAACTTGAAATTCCAAATTTCACTATGTCGCTGGATACAGCTCAAACAAGAGCAAAGAGAAGGCTGATGTCACCAGGGCCGCCATTAGAAATCACGGGGCCCCGCCCACCCGGCCCCACCCCAGATCCCGCCCACTTCACCCACTCCACATCACAGTTAAAAGACCACACAGACATCAGCACTAATAAAGGTAACCCCCCCCCACACACACACAAGTTATAAAAAGCTATTGGTGACCAGGACCCCCCTATAAGTTAAAAAAACAAAAACATTGGCGCCAGGGCCCCCCTTACAAGTTAAAAAAAATTGGGGCCCCAAAGAATATTTTAAAAAAAACATTGGTGGCAGGGGCCTATAGAGTATTAAAATAATACATTGGTGGCCAGGGATTTAAAAAAATAAAAAAAACACACATTGGTGTTCAGAGGAATTAAACTCATGGTTGCAGGACTTCGATTTCGCCTCCTTTCGTGACTTCGGGTCTTTTCGCCGCTTCGGGACTTCAATTTCGGCTGTTTTTCGTGACTTAGGGTCTTTTCGCCGCTTCGGGACCTTGGTTTCGACTATTTTCGTGGCTTCGGATCTTTTCGCCGCTTTGGGACTGCAGCTGTTTGGCTTTTCAGCACTTCCACATTCGAGACATCGGCTTTTCGGCACGTCCGAATTCAGGACTTCGAAGGAGGTGGCACGGCTTTGGGCTTCGGCACTATCAAGGGGGGCCCAGATCTTTCAAAAGTTCAGCACTGCCAGGCCCCTCTTCAGGCCCGAGCCTGGTACACTCGTATCCCCTGTGCCCCCTTGATTGTGGCCCTGGATGTCACCCCTAACGCATTTCGCCTAAACAGGCTTCTTCTCTGAGCTCAGACAGGAAGCCTTTTTAGGTGAAACACTTCAGCGGTAACTTCAGCACAGAAGGACATGACACGCGGATTTGGGGTATGATCAGTGGAGAATATTAGCCAACTGATACGCAATTTTTAGAAAATAGTGTTTTAAGGCACAAAGTGGTAATATGGTACAGTATGATATTCGCTGCGTGTATGGTGGGAAAAGAGCCACCCAATATGGGAAAAAGACTTGGATATTGGTCAGCTCGTCGATCGGGCTGGACGGAAAATTTTGATCTGGTGCCTTCAATATTGTCCATTGTTAGTGCTGAATCGTCAGATACAAGTAGAATTCTATTGATTCTACCAGTATATATGACCATTCAGCTCTACACGTGTATTTAAATGAACGATCTTTCTTGGGAACATCTTTTCCAAGAATGATCGTAATTGTTACGTCTATGGCCACTTTAAAGACAGCCAGAGAGAGAGAGAGAGAAAGAACGATCCAGTTTTAACCCTTTGGTGATGTTTTATTGATGAGTCTGCTATTCAGGCAAACATCTGTGAGTATAACTGTGGGCACAAATGCGTTCCAACGTGGCCCCGTCATATACGAACATTTTTATGAACAATTTCGAACAAAAATTCATATATTTCAACACATTATTTAAACAATATTGTATTGTATGGTTTTGTTTCATTGACGATGTGTTCGCTATATGGACGGGGTCACCATGGACTCTTAATGACTTTCACCAAGAAATTAATGGCGCTTTACCCTTTATCAACTTTACTTTACATTCTTTACAGATTGTGTTTTTGGACACTTATTAAGAAGGGTGGCGTTTTGACTACTGACCTTTTTCGCAAATCATCTGACAGAAACACCTTGCTTCATTACAATTCATTCCATCCTATCCAAACCAGAAAATCATTGCCCAAATCACAATTTGTCCGCGTCAAGCGGATTGTGACAGACGGTAATTTGTTACAGGTAAGATTGGATGAAATGGAAAAAAAATTTCTGCAGAGAGGTTATCCCCCAGGTCTCCTTAAACAGCAACAACCCTAAGGGAGGAGTGAGTCTTGCACCCTAGAAATAATGGGACTTTTCCCTGTCTGTCATGCAATTGTTGCTCCAATGTTCTTAAAGGTGATGTAGTATTCCATCCACGGAAGGGCACCCCGATAAAAATAAATGGTTTTCACACATGTAACACTACATTTGTAATTTACGTGATAAAGTGCCCATGTGGCCGACTGTATGTAGGACAGACATCACGGGCCATTAAAGACAGAATACGTTAACACAAATCTGCAGGAAAATTAAAAAAACTAGACCAGGTGGTATCTAGCCATTTCGCCGAAAAGGAGCGGATTTTTGTGGAGGGGCAGTTTCTTGGCATGAGAAACTCCCAACGTGGCAGTAGACGAAGGGCAGTAGACGAAGGGCAGTAGACGAAGGGCAGTGCAGCACATTGCATTTAGTCTCCTGCGTTTGTTGCTTTGCCATTGTCATTGCTGAGAATCACTCATATCGCATGAAAATGCCTTTGTATGTCATTTCAGGCAATTATGCAATTTGAGAGCTTTTGGCTATGGGCACACAGGTTGTTGGCTCTGGATATTGTGAGCCTGAGTATTTTTGCAAGCTGAGAGAAGCGGATAAGCTCAGTGCCCCTGCTCCATTGATTTGAATCTGATCAGCCTGTATGTGCTCTTACACACAGCGGAGCTGAAGCGGAGGTCAGTGTTTGGGCTGAACTCAGCCTGTGTGTGTGTGGGCCCTGCCAGCCCAGACTCGATGCCTGCCCTCTCCTGTTATGGCTCTCCTGCCCGTTCACAGAAACTGAAATTTACATATGCGCCTGGTTGCGTGTGTCTGTGCGTGCAGGAGGGGGGTGGCTTGCGATGACTCTGACAGGGGCCAGGTCCCAGATGAGGCTTTGCGGTAATGGCAGGCTGAGAGGCAGGCAGATCTGCTTAGTGCCCCTGCTCCATCGATTTGAATGCGATCAGCTTGTGTGTGCGCCTTCACCCAGCGGAGCTGAAGCAGAGGTCAGTGTTTAAGCTGACCTCAGTCTCTGTGTGTGTACATGTGGGGGTGGCCTTGTGGTGGCTTGTGGCAGGGGCCAGGTCCCAAAGGAGGCTTGTGGTATTGGCAAACAGTGAGACCCTGTTCAAATCAATTGAGCAGGGGAAATGAGCAGATCTCCTTCTCTCATTCTGCAAAAATATGCAGGCTGACAACAGCCAGAGCCAACAGCCTTTGTGCCCATAGTCTTAGGGCAGGGGACTCAAACAAGTTGATTGTGGTTATAAGGGCATAGAAACTGAACCTAAACCTCCCTGAATTTGTATCCAGTGGGTCACTCAGTGGGCCCCTTCTTCATCCCACAGTGTGTCTGTTTCTTTGTTCTTTTAGAAAAGAAGAGCCCATACAGGCACAGGATTGGAGCAGGATTTGCAGACAAGAGCTCAGTTCATGTTACCCCACGCTGAGAAGCCTGCACTGTTGTGGCAGCCTCATGGATGTTGCTGATTCAGATGGATTCTCGCAGCCCAGGATGGCTACAATGACTTTAATGCTTTATGGCTCCTGCATTTTGATTGATTGCCGTAATCTCCAGAAACTATTTCAAGACACAGATGTATTATTATTGAGCCTATAAAGGGATATGAGGGTCAGAACGGGCATTTCATTTGGTGGCAAAACAAGCACCGAGGAAGATGAAATATTTTCACAAATGTAATAAGATAAAATAAGGGGAATGTCATATCCATTGCTTTTTATTTGAGCCACCCATGTTGCTGGCAAGGTTACCGGATGGCTTGTTGGAGGAAGATTTACTCTCTATAAAATATATAGGCATTACACGCAGATGCACACATTCCGAGATAAACTGTAATCTTTCTCCTTATCTGCCTTTCATTAGCATACTTGCCAACATCTGCTCAGAATACCTTAGTAAAGAAAGAAATGATAGGCCCTTAGTAGTTCTGAAAATAATTAGGTTCTGTTACCGGCAGTCATTTTTTTCATATACTTTATTTTAAACATGAACCCTAGAAATGAACAATAGCTGAATAAAAACATTATCCAGAACTGAGACAAGTCATATTAATGCATATGGTATAAATGAACTCAGCACCCACAAGAATAACCTGTGTTGTCATATAATCCAATGTGGATTTTATATATTGTTTAATGCAAACTTTCCCCAACCTGCAGAAGCAGTGGCTGCAGCAAAAAAACTCCTTCAATGAGAATCCCAGTTTATCTGTGTAAATCTGGCTCCATGATCTTTGTCCCTGCAGCTGGAGTTTGAAGCATTAAAGAGGATCTAAAGGCAAATAAAATCCAATACAAATATCTACACAGTCGCCGACTGCTCTACAAGGAAACAAACAAAGCTGCATGAGTTCTGCATGGCTGGGAAGTAAGGTGGGGGGGTTGCCCCCTGCTGTTCGTAAGTATGATTGTTTCCCTGCAGAGCAGTTAGGGACCGTCTGTTTCCTATCCACAGCAGTCAGAGCAAGTAAAACGAAGGGGAAATTTCACTGCATACAGTCAGGTTTCTTATAAAAACGGTGTACATTTTTTAATAAAAGTGTATTGGAGATAGGTTTCTTTTTCATTAAAGAAAGTAAAAATGGGTAATGGTCCCTCTAGAGCAGAATAGCTTTACTGGGCCTTGTTGTACCCAAGCTCCCTGGAACACATCCAGCTGGGTCAGCAACCAGAAGCCAAAGAGAGAGATCCACCCCTAACCAGACACTATCTTACAGTGGGGCTGGAAGTGACCAGTAGGCCAATGACTGAAATATGTAAATGAAGTAACTAAATACATGGGCATTTGCCCAGCAACCAGGGAGATGTAGGGATTTAAAGCCATAGGGACTTAGTAAACCTATGGCTCCCTACAAAGTTATTAATTAGAGTAAAAGATTTGCAAGGGTCATTGGCAGAGCAAACCATATAGTCCAGCACATCAGGTGTATATATATATATATATATATATATATATATATATATATATATATATATATATATATATATATATATATATATATATATATATATATATATATATGTAATTATAAATACATCTAGAAGCCCCCACACGGATGCTCAGCCCTTGACAAGCACAGGAATCCTGGATCAGCCACTGATAAAACTAAAAAGAACAATGGCTGACCATCTAGTATAGAAACATCTTCAAAACAGCAAAATGTATTAGTAAGGACATTCTCATGTAGTCTTCTGTGGCGGACACACACTTCACTGATAAGGCACCAGAGCATGGGACTGGGTAAAAAGGGGAGATTGAAAGTAACAGACCTATATCTTAAACAATAATTGTTTATAATTGGGACAGGGTTCTGTGCAATGCATTTCAGATCTGAGCCCTGGTGGGGCCACTGTCACTGATGGGGCCCTTAGGAGAAGCTTTGTGCACATTCCATCTCTCATTAAATCAGCTGCTGTTGGCCTACTTCAATACAAAAATATAATTTATCTAATTATTTCCCATTGTTGGCTTTATAATTGCCCTACCCAATCCCCCCTGCTCATGGTGTTCCTTGGCAAGGAATAATGGGAATGATGTTTATGTTTGCAAGTCCTGGATACCCTGTGTAATTTGTTTTTTCTTTTGGCAAGAAACAATGGTCATCCTTTTCTTGTATGTATGGTCCTTACTGCTTCTTTTCTATTGCCTCTAGCACTGATGGGGCCCTAAGAGGAAGCTTTGTGCACAATCCATCTCTATTAAATCAGCTGCTGTTGGCCTACATCTATAGAAGAAGATAATTTGTTATCTAATTATTTCCCATTGTCTACTTTATAATTGGTCCAACCCAACCATCTCCCATTCTCAGAGTCTTCCTGTAATGGGCATGATGCTTATGTTTGCAAGACCTGGATACTCTGCGTCATTTTTTTCTTTTAATGCACTTGGCCCAGTGTGAATATTATGTTTTGTCGTTATGTTGAATCAGATAACAAAGAGATATAATTTCAGCTTATTATCGTGTCAAAGCATTTCCATCTTATGGTGGATGGGGTGTAAAGCCATCATTCACTTGAATGGGCAAATAAAACAGTGAATTTATGGAAGTGCACATGCGTCTGAGCATTTTATTTCCAGCATTGTGCATTTCATTAATGAACCTGCAACCGTAAGCAACAATTTGTCAGCTGGAGATGCGTCGCACCCCATGGGGGGCTGGAATGACTCTCTAGATATCGGATAATTGCTTCTTCCTTACAAATGAATTCCTTTCCAGTGAAATTCCATTCTCCGCTGTCTTGCCTATGTAATGAAAATATCCATTACTATTTCATTTAGAACTGGATTAATTATGTATTTATATCAATGCAGAATGGAATAGTTATGGCCTTCATGTTGGTGGTAGCAAAATTACCCTTTGAGAAGACATTATTTACAATCCAACCTGCAGCTTTCCATCTGATGTTAAACCTACAAGTAATGAGCAAAACAGACGCATGTCGTTTTGACGAAAAATTCCCCAGATTGTGGAAATTTCAAGAAACATCTACATTTTACTGTAAATTATTGGAGGAAAGGTAAAATGACATTGCAGTTAAGGTGTTTTTAAATCTGCAATAGAATATACATTGCCCTACCTTGTTAGAGAAGCACCTTTACACTGTGCTACACCCGTTATTCATTAAAGATAATAAAGACAAAAAAATTACAATTTCTTACAAACACAGCACCTGTGTTTTTCCCTGCATTTTTTTCCAGACCAACAGACTGCAGCGTTTTTTTTAACTTAACAAAAAGCATGTTGGAATTGCACTGCTGGAATTGCAAATTTTGCCTTGAAGCTGTCCAGGCAATAGAGTTAACTCATAACTCATCCACAAAAAACTCATTCACCCATATGGGTGTCTGGTGTTGGGGGTTCAATAACCAGTGTTAAACTGGAGTATTTGGGCCTAATAAAGAAGCCCAGCCTCATGGTCTCACTGTATACACTGTACAAAATCACGTGCACACTCAGGCCCTTTCTGCCACGATCACGCTTGGTGCACAGCTCCTCAGGGAGATCGCCCTCCCAAATTATACTGATAAGAAGCAATACAGGCTGGCACACAAAGCTATTCAAACCGGGGTGCAACCCCTGGTACGTTTATTGCGTCACAACGTTTCGGGGGCGTTCCCCCTTCGTCAGGTGATGAAGGGGAACGCCCCCGAAACGTTGTGACGCAATAAACGTACCAGGGGTTGCACCCCGGTTTGAATAGCTTTGTGTGCCTCACTGTATACACACCTGTACCTCGAGCAGGCCCGGACCAGCCATCTGTCTTGTCGGGCAAATGCCAGGTGGGCCGCATTTTTGTGATGTATTCGAGGGAATCGGGGAAGCCAGGAGCTGTCAAAGGGAGCCAATTGGGAACTGAATGGGAGCTGAATCAATGCCGGCAGAATGGGAGCCAAATAGGAAACTGCACTAGAGAATGAAGAAGCCAAGACTACCTGCCAAATGTTAAAGATAAGTTTCCACTGAACACCAATGTTTATATTTTTTTTAAATCACTGGCCACCATCATTCTTTTTAACATTTATGGGTGGATGCCTGACCACCAATGTTATTTTTTTATTTTAATGGGGAGCCTGACCGCCAGTTTTTTTTTAAGTTGTATGTGTGTGAGTGAGGGGGTTCTGGCTGCCAATGTCGCATGTTGTAGGTTGTGTGTTTCTTGACTCGGAAGGTCAGTGCACAAAGTGCGCACGAGAAAAGTGTTTGCCCTGCCAGCCTGGTGGTTGCTGAATTAAGGCTAGGCTGCATCCATGCATTCTGACTCTGTGAGGAGCAGGCGGATAGAGAATTATTTTACCCCAGAAGGTTAGTCCATCCCAGTCAATAACTGGAGGCAAAATAATACTCTTGTACTGTATAAAGGAAAAACAAAGGAACTACTGATCCTTCCTAGTAAAGTTGAACATGTTCCTATGAATACCTTGGTCTTATTATGTTGGAGGCTGCTCATGTCCATGGGTAATAAAGTGCTTAAACCTGATATTGTCATGAATTTGACTACTGAATCCTGGTCACTGTAGTGGCTTGACCATCTGTAAAGAAGCATATTCAGCAAAGTGAGAAAAGAGATTCCTGACTTGACACTTCATAACTTCCTAGAAGCTGAAGAGTAGTAGTTGATAGGAGTGACCAGTGCAAGCTTTGTCTGGATGGTGTACTACCTTGATAATGGAACTAAAGCTTTATTACTAGCGTGCAGCTCTGTTTCATCTTCTACAAGGTCTCCAAGATGAACCTCTAGCCAGAGGTAGCTTTTCATTTCCCAGCAGGACAATAACATCTGAAAGAAGTTCCTTACTAGTCCCTCGAGCACAATCTTTAGCCTGAGGGGAAAGCAATGGCTTTGTTTGGCTGTTATACTCACCAAAAGTGCCAAGATGAAGGTACATGGCCATCTATCTGGTTGTACTCCACTGCTTCTGACTGTTTTATTTCCAGATGTTTAATGCATCTGCATTTGCCCATATACTGTTTACTCATCAGGTTGTTTCCCTCCAATACACAGTTATACTTTCATGTGATTCATGGTGCCGTTTCTTGGACTCTAGCCTCTTTTACAATGGTATGAGATCTTATAGAGAAAAGCAACATATGGATTTCTGGGAGAACAAAAGTCGTATTGGCAGAGGCTCAAGGAAAACAAGAGCATGAGCAATGACTTCTAGTTCAGACCAAGGACAAATGGGTGGGAAAAGAGTCCCTAGGAATGTTTTTTTCTGCTCTGATGTTTTGACATCAATGTTGTCATTTTTTAAAAATATGTTATGATAATGCAGATTATTCCTTTAGCTTCCTATTAGTTTTACAGAGTAACAATAAAAAGGTTTAAAGGAGACTGCACAGGATTACATGGAATGATGGAAAGGTTTTATAGGAGTATTAGATGCCAAGAGAATGGCTCCCTTAATATGCATACTCCATAAAGGAATTCAAAGACCAGCACACAGGCTGCCTATTAAATGACCAAAAGAATGCAGAGACATTGAAAGCCCCCCAAACATAATCATGCTACAGAAAAGAAAGACATATAGAGTGCAGTTGCACATGTTATCAATATACATGAATCACTGCATGTAGAGTAAACACCCTAAGCTTTCTACACATGGGCAGAGTCCCTAACTATCCCTTTGTTAAAAATAAAGCACAATGTATTGGCCAATTTGTCTATAGAGTACTTGCTCTAACTTTTTCAATTGGCCCATGGACCAAACAATTGGATCTCAAAATAAATTCAGAGGATGGCGAGGGCCCTGGAACTTCAAGGCAGATGTTCTCCCACTGGAGGTACAGGTGTGCTAGATGTTCTTATATGGTATAAAAAGCAGTTCATGTCATGTGTCAACCATGTGGATCCAATGGCAGCATATGTGGTCAAAATAGACTTCCTCTAAACATATCAACCTGGGTACTAATCACCTGAGACTGACACTGTACTCGCAGTATACAGCTTCATACTTTTTTGTTTTTGTGAGTTCCAGAATATGGCCAGATCCCAGCTTAGCTCATTACAAGATTACAAACATAAGAACATTGCTGTATCAGCCACACTTCCAAGAATCTCTAGGGAAACAAATTAGTCTTCACCCTCAAATCTCACTTTAATTGGATTAAAAATGAATGTCCAGGAATATCTATGAAATCAAATAGAAATCGATGTTCTATGTAGTTCTTGCAGAAACCTGTATGACAGCGAAACTCTACATGAAGAGATACTAGCTATGTGATAACTTAGCAATGCTCCATAAAACAATACCTCAGCAATGCTCTCATGTGAGAACACCCAAGCATTAATGCAACACATCCATGTAATACCCTTGTGTGAAAATATACAGATAATACCAATGTGACCATCCTAAAACTATACTTCATGTGCCATCACACTCCATGTACTGATACCCAAGCATTACTCCATGTGACAATACCCAAGCAATACACCATGTGACAATACCCAAGCACTTCTGAGATGGGATGATACCCAAGCAGTACTGTGATGTAACAGTACCCAAAATACTCCATGTGACGATATCCAAGCAATGCTCTATGTGACGATATGCAAGCAATACTCTAAGTGACGATACCCAAGCAATACCCAAGCAAAACTCTAAGTGATAATACCCAAACAATACTCCATGTGATGATACCCAAACAATACTCCATGTGATGATACCCAAACAATACTCCATGTGATGACACCCAAGCAATACTCCATGTGACAATAACCAAACATTACTGAGATGTGATGATACCCAAGCAATACTGTGATATGACAGTACCCAAAATACTCTGTGATGATACCCAAGCAATACTCCATGTGACGATACCCAAGCAATACTCTATATGACGATACCCAAGCAATGCTCCATGTGGCGATACCCAAGCAATACTTTATGTGACCATACCCAAGCAATAGTCCATGTGATGATACCCAAGCAATAGTCCATGTGATGATACCCAAGCAATAGTCCATGTGATGATACCCAACCAATACTCCATGTGATGATACCCAAGCAGTACTGTGATGTGACAGTACCCAAAATACCCCATGTGATGATACCCAATCAATATGAGATGTGATGATACCCAAGCAAAACTGTTTGCACAATCGTTGTAACCATATCCTCCAGTTTAATAAGACATGGTTAGTGATCCAGCAAGGCTATCTGCAGTGCACAGTGATGCCAGGACAACTATGGCAAACTGCAGTGCTTGGGATACCCATGTAAAAATCCTACAGCAGCTGCGGTTACCCGAGAACCTGAAACTGCACTTCCTGCAGCACTTGCCACAGCCGCAGCTGTATGTATCACAATAACATCAGTTTTAACCACAGAACAATGAGTCTTACCTTCCTCGGCTTAACTATACCATTATAGGAGATAAGAATAAAATGCGTTTTCTGGTCAATATATAATACCTAAAACATCATACATTATTTTTAGGTTCAAAAATTCACTAATATAGATAACGGTTTCTTTAAAAATACATTTTATAATCTCTCTACATGCAGAATTTGTGCAAAAGGCAGTTATTTTGTTCGATTTTGTTTGTACTGGAATCAGTTACTTGAGTGAGCTCTAATACATCTGCTAGGAAAAGCTCTAACCATCAATGAATATCTGACACCCACCTGCTACATGAAGACAGAATGAAGAGAAACAGATGCTGAGAGAGAGAGATAGTGAACATGAACTTGATTATGTCAGAAATGGTGCAGAATATTTAATTGATTGTATTTAGACAGTTTCTTATTTCAGTATGATGAAGCTTATATTAAATTTCCATTTTCGCAATAGTTCCCCTTTAAGGATTATTCTAAGCAATAGTAGGTCCTTCTCCTGTCCTCAAAATTCTGGGCACAGATTGTACAAGGGTATTACATGATGTATGGGGCAGCTGTGTTTAATGGACTATACGGTTCAGATAAAGTGAGGAAGTGTGTTTTTAATTCATAATTTAAGGGTTACACAAATGGTGAGGTCCATGATATCAACTGCAGAAATACTGCTTCTCGTGCGTTCTGGGGTCTTTTAATAATTGCAGATTTCTTACCCTGCTCAATGCTTCTCTGCAGTATGTATTGTTACTGATAAAAGCCATCAGAACACACACATAAATATACCCAAGCCATATACGGGCAGTAGTGTACGTTAATACAACACTAGATTAATTATTTTGTATGTAACATTGCATTTTCCTTTTTTTCAATAGTAGAACATTTTACAATATTGTGGCGTGAGTAATAAATCTCCAGCAATTTTGGATTCATGGCTACTGAGAGCATTTCAGGTAACGGCTCCAGTCCCTAGCAACCGGGCGAACAAATAGCCGCAGATATTAACAGTGGCAGGTCCGAGGCTTCATAAAATGTACAATAAAAAACAAGCTTTTTTTTTTATTATCATATCTGCCTGGTTACAGAATGCTTCGCTCTTCTCAAAGTGCGACAGGAAAAAAGATGAAAATAATTTAGGACATAAAGAAAAAGAGGGCTGAATGTTATTTCCATTTCGCATTAATATCTGATACGTTCCAGGCATTTTATGTCTAGTCCGGGAGTCTATCATTACACCTTAAGCAATTATCTTATCAAAATATGTGTCGCATTTTTCCCTTTTAAAACCCATTTAAAGGCTAATATGTTTATACACAGAATTCTGGTCAACACAGGGCTCTTGTAGGCAATTCAGTTCAGTGGCATAAAAGTGGGGAAGGAGCAGACCTTGCTTTATTGATAAGCAGAATTGATCTTTTGGGAGGAACCTGTATCTATATCCTCAGCAGCAGAAGAACAGGGGCATGGGCTGCATTCAAATGGGCTTGTAGTGCAGTTGTATTTCTGTCTTTCAGCACTGGAGATTTAGGTTTGATTCTAGCCAAGAGTTCTATGTTTTATACATGCTAGATTGTAAGCTTCCCTGTAGCAGGGACTGGTGAAGATAATGTATACTCATCATTGTGCAATATGTTGGGGACTGTCTATCTAAATAAAGGATATTAAAAACAATAATACGGGTATGGGACTCCAGAATCCAGAATACTCAGGACCTGGCATTTTCCAGATAATGGATCTTTCTGTAATTTGGATCTTCATACATTAAGGGGCAAATTTACCTAGGGTCGAATATCGAGGGTTAATTAACCCTCGATATTCGACTGCCGAATTGAAATCCTTCGACTTCGAATATCAAAGGATTTGGCGCAATTCGTTCGATCGAACGATCGAAGTAATAATCGTTTGATCGAACTCATAGATCCTTCGAATCGAACGATTCTAAGGATTTTAATCCATTGATCGAACGGAATTCCTTCGATCAAAAAAACCTTGGAAAGCCTATTGGGACCTTCCCCATAGGCTATTGGCCTCGGTAGGTTTTAGGTGGCGAACTAGGGCGTCGAAGAATTTTTTAAAGAATCAGTACTTCGACTAGTCGAAAAGTCAAACGATTTTTAGTTCGAAACGTTTGACTCGAAGTCGAAGGTCGTAGTCGAAGGTCAAAGTAGCCCATTCGATGGTCGAAATATCCATATTTGACCATTCGAAATTCGAACTTTTTTTCCTCTATTCCTTCACTCAAACTAAGTAAATGGGCCCCTAAGTCTACTAGAAAATGGCGTAAACATTAAATAAACCCTGGCGGCTGGCTTTGTCTCCAATAAGGATTCATTATGTCTTAGTAGGGATCAAGTACAAGGTATTGCTTTATTAATACAGAGAAAAAGGAAATCTTTTTTAAAAATTTGGATTATTTAAATGGAGCCTATGGGAGATGGCTAGGGTTGCCACCTTTCCGTGGCCCACAATCCGGGCAGGGGGTGGAGCCATGGCATCAGAGGGGCAGACCAGTGACTTTGCGGGTGAAGTGAGAGCCATAATGGAGCTATAATGTGCCGATCAGGGATTCCGGTTGGAAAACAGGGCTGTCCGGGTCCAATCCGGACAGGTGGCAGCCCTAGAGATGGCCTTCCTGTAATTCCGAGTTTCTGGATAACGGATTTCTGGATAATGGATCCCTATACAAGCTCCAGCATCAGTTTCCTTCAGTTCTGTTACTCAGCAATCATTGAATTTCTTGACTGCCATGCAGCTCTGTTATAAATATTATTTAATGCCCATATGGCTTTACTTACTTGGAGGGGAAAACCCACCCAAGTGTCTCCATAAAAGTACAATTCCATAAAGGATGACTGCACGAGTATAAATTCCCTGTGGCTAAACATTGCTTTGAAGCTGGGCACGCTGCCTTTGACCTTTTTTACCTTCCAGTTAAGCAAGTTCAAAACCCAAATGTGTTGTGGACACCAGTAATTTATTGCTGAGATGGTAGTGCTGCTGGATTTCATTTCAGCCTCTTGTGGAGAGAAAATCTCCTCTTTCACATGGCTGGGGTTCTAATAAGGTTCAAAGACAAGCATAATAATTAAACTGTTACACCAGGGTCGTTTATATCCTTTACTGCTCATTACACTGTATGCCATGCCATTTCATGTTAAAGGGGCAGTATACCCTCTTGTTCAACATGAGTTCAATGGATAGAACTTGTGCTGAACATATTTTAATTTAACATGGTAAGGGAAGCTAAAGCAACTCCACATTTGACAATGTGGATAATTAGATTGCAAATATACAACCCTCTCCCTCACCCTTTGTTGTGATTGTTTCACAATCAAGAGTCCATTAAGCAGGGGGATTATCTAAAGTTAACTCTGAGATCTAATTATATACCTTGCAAGGACCAAACATGGAGCAGCTTCAATTTCCATGTTTGCCCTGTTTGGCTCAGTAAATAAAAAAATCTATTGATTTTTCATGCAAAAAAAAGGTACCGTATATTCTGCACAAGCCTTTTACTGCCCCTTTAAGTTTCCTTACTGAAAGGAATAATCCTGTTCTGTGCAGTCACTAAGGCAATTCTCATAGAATATTGTTCAGAATGTTAAAAATGTAGAGGGAAATAGTTAAATGCACTCAAATAAATTCCTTGCATTCTTTGTAATAAGCTGTGGGTCTCCTCTCTGCCTTTAAATGCAGCTAATTATGCGCAGGATCAAAAAAGGAAAGGAAAAAGCAGAACCTTTAATGTTCATTCTTTTAAAATCTCGTGATTAATTCACTGTGAGCCATCCAGCTATCCATTGATTTTATTATACAGGTATGGGATCCGTAATCTGGAAACCCACTATCTGAAAACTCTAAATTACAGAAAGGCCATCCCCCATAGACTCCATTTTATCCAAATAATCCAATTTTTTTAAAATGATTCCCTTTTTCTCTGTAATAATAAAACAGTAGCTTGTACTTGATCCAAACTAAGATATATTTAATCCGTCTGGGAAGCAGAACCAGCCTGTTGGGGTTATTTAATGTTTACGTGACATGAAATTATGGAAAGATCTGTTACCTGGAAAGCCCCAGGTCCAGAGCATTCTGGATAACAGGTCTCATACCTGTATTATTGTAAAAACCTAGGCTATTGCAGGAATGCCATGCAGGTTCCATTTGTATGATATATTCTCTGTGTTATGGTTAGTGATGGGCCAATTTCTCCTGTTTCGCTGAAAAATTCGCGAATTTCCCGCATAATTCGCAAAACTGTGAAAAATTTGTGAAAAGTCAGGAAATCGTAAAGTTCAAGAAAAAATCGTGAAATACCAAAGTTTTCAGGAAAAAATCATGAAATTCGATCATTTTCATGGAAAAATAGTGCAATTCGAGCGTTTTCACAAAAAAATCGAGCAATTTGAAAGTTTTCACCAAAAATTCAAGCAATTTGAAAGTTTTCACGATAAAATCGAGCAATTCGAATGTTTTCACTAAAATAGAGCAATTCGAAAGTTTTCAACCAAAAAAACAAGCAATGCGATCGTTTTCAATAAAAATTGAGCAAGTCGAACGTTTTCACCAAAAATTCAAGCAATTTGAACCTTTTCACGGAAAAATCTAGCAATTTGAACATTTTCACAAAAAAATCATGAAAATCAGAAATTGACGCCGGATTTTCACCTGCGAATTTTCACAGGAGATTCGTGAAATGCGGGAATTCGCCGCTAATTCGTGCCAGGCGAATTTATTCGCCCATCACTATTTATGGTGCCACAAAAATTGTCCGCCCGTGTACATGGGCATCATAGAAATTATGTTTTCCCCCTGGCCCCCCAACTCTTAAGTACCCCCTTATCTGCCAAGATAGTTTACTTGGCACAAGTCATGTTCTGGGCCTCCCTGCTCCCCACTATACATGTCACATCCAGAGGACGATCAGGCTGCAAGACCAATAAAATGGCCTGGGAGACCACTAAAAATCCAATGGAGACTGAAACCCCAAAGAAATGAACTAATCACAGAAGGAGGTGCCAGGGGCAGGGGTAGTTTCTAACCAACCAGAGATGAGATCACAGCTTGGTAATGGGACAGCCTGCTGTTGTGGCACATGTTTTGATGTGGCATTGCTGAATAACATGGCATGGTGCACTGCTGAAAATAAGACAAGGGCTGTGAATAGCGATGAGTGAATTTGTCTTGTTTCGCTTAGATGAAAAATGGGTGAAACTGCGAAAAAATTCACGAAACAGCGAAAAATTAGCAAAACACATCAATGGGTGTCAGAAATAATTTTTGACGCAACAAAAAGTCAGTGGGCGTTTTTTCCTTAAAGGGGTGGTTCACCTTTAAGTTAACTTTTATTACGTTATAGAATGGCTGATTCTAAGCAACTTTTCAATTGGCCTTTGTTTTTTCCTTTTTTTTTTTATAGTTTCTGAATTGTTTGCCTTCTACTTCTGATTCTTTCCAGCTTTCAAATATGGGTCACTGACCCCATCTAAAAAAACGAATGCTCTGTACGGCTCCAAATCTATTGTTTTTGCTACTTTTTATTACTCATCTTTCTATTCAGACCCTCTCCTGTTCATATTCCAGTCTCTTATTTAAATCAATGCCTGGCTCAATTGTCTCAGAATATCACTCTCTACATCAGTGATCCCCAACCAGTAGCTCGTGAGCAACATGTTGCTCCCCAAACACTTGGGTGTTGCTCTCAGTGGCCTCAAAGCAGGTGCTTATTTTTCAATTCCTGGCTTGAAGGCAAGATTTGGTTGTATAAAAACTAGGTGTAATGGTAAACAGAGTCTCCTGTAGGCTGCTAGTCCACAAATGGGCTACCAATAGCCAACCACAGTGCTTATTTGGCTCCATCCAGGAACATTTTTTATGCTTGTGTTGCTCCCCAACTCTTTTTACATCCAAATGTTGCTCACGGGTGAAAAAGGTTGGGGATCCCTGCTCTACATCATACTAAAAGTTTAACTCAAAGGTGAACAACCCCTTTAAGGCGACTTTTTTTGTTGCAGCAAATTTTCCATGGCGAATATTTGCTGCAAAATATTTGCAGATTGCAAAATGCGGAATTCTGCCGCAAATCCATGGCTGGAGAAAAAATTTGCCCATCACTAGTTGTAAATAATTAACATATGAATTTAAAGTCATTATCAAGCATGGATTCAGCAAAGTAATGCCTAATTAGTAGTACACAGCATATACATTGACTATATACTGAATATATATCTATACACACATGTTATGGATACTGTATGCACTGCAATTGGTTTTAAGGAGTTGATAAAAGTTATATTTGAGATTTCTCTTGATTGTTGCTTGATTATATTGACATGGAAGACGGTGCTGCTAACAGGAAACTTATTTTTCTTCTTTACCCCATATATTTCTAATTGATATATAAAAAAATTGCAATAAAGAATATTACAATGTCAATGGCCATCAGACCCATCTCCTACACTAGTGGATTTCAGATGTTATGGGCTCAGACCTGACCTTGTGGCCCATTATTTAGTCTTCAGCTGCTCTTCCTTCATAACAAGGTTACAGATACATACAAATATTGTTGAATTACAATTACTAAAGTTGGTTAAATATCCTAACAATCATGTATCTACCCTAGATGCTACCATCTTTATTGGCATATCCATCGTCTGCCTTGGACAACGGTTAGTGAACATCATTCATGAAGATTGAGCCCCATCATCAAACACATCTACAATATTTGAATCAGTTTAAAACCTTTAGGTTTCTTGGAAGCGTAGCAGAGAAAGCCTTTGCAATCCAACTGAAACACCACCTGTCAACTTCTGACATTTATGATCCTTTCCAATCAAAGCTCAGAAAAAAGACGCAGCATAGAGGCACTCTTTATTATTATTATCTTTATTATTATAGAGGCTCTCTTGATTAGTATAGCAGCTCTCTTAATTTATATAGAGGTATTAGCAGTCTAAGGGCAGAGCCACACGTGGAGATTCGGGCCCGGCGACAAAATCGCCTCTACTTTCGGGCGACTAATTTCCCCGAACTGCCTTCCCGTCAGCTAGAATGCAAATTGGCGGCGGGATGGTACTCGGAGCGCTTCGTTTTCCGAAGTCGCCAGAATCGCAACATTCTAGCCGGCGGGAAGGCAGTTCGGGGAGATTAGTCACCAGAAGAAGAGTCGATTTGTAAATCTCCCCAAAGCTCCACGTGTGTCTCTGCCCTTAAACTGTAAAATATCTCATAAACCACTAAAAATAGAACATTAATGTACATTGTATAAGTGCTCCGAAAAGTAACTTTACAAAAATTATTTTTTTTGGTTTACATCTTCTTAAAGACAAAGGGGCAAATTTACTAAAGGGCGAAGTGACCAACGCTGGCGAAAATTTATCAGTGTGACGTCATTACTAACGGGCGCGGGTGTAAAGGAGATAGACTCTATCGCTACTTCGACTCTCAAACGCCAGGTGAATTTTCGCTCTGGCGAATGGATGTAACTATGCAAATTCACTAAGATGCGGATTTTAATGAACGTTACCTCTTGCGCCACCACCTGAGACCAGGCGAAGTGCAATAGAGTAGATCGGAGCTCCTCAAAAAAAAGTTGAAACTTTTTCTAAGTCCCAAAAAACGCTGGCGTCTTTTACTTTTTACAGGGTGATAGGCTGAAAAAGATTGTAATTTTTTTTGGGGTTCTCTCCTTCCCCCCTATATTTCCTAACATATGGACCTAAACTATACCGTGGGCACATGTGTAGGGCAATATAACACCTCTATTTTATTAAGGTTCCCTGGCGCTAGCGTAACTAGAGCAACTTCGCAAGCGTTGTTAGCCCAGGATGCAACTTTGGATTTTCATGAATTAGCGTTGTCCTGGCAAATCTACGCCTGGCGAAGTATTGCGATGTCAGTGAAGCCATCGCTGGTGCAATTTTGGAGGTAGGTAAATTTGCCCCACATCTCTAATCAAACAAACTGACATATGCAGTTGTAGGCACTTATCAGCGACAGAAACCCTTAATAAGAAAAATCTTTAAAGAAAGATAAGGTCTAATGGGAAACTGAAAAAAAAAGACCCTCCTACTTCGAAAACATCAAAGAACCGAAGCTATTTTATTGCAAATGAAAATAATGTCCAATAATGAATTCAATAGTTGTTGAAGAAAATATTTACAAAAATATACAACCACAGTTTAAGGTGGACATGGAATTATATTTCATTTTGCCTTATTTCAGTCTAGGCTAGGCTTGTAACTGAATTTAAAGACTGTGAAGATAATCAAAGGGATATCAAAAACTTATACTTTTTCACTTTTATTGTGTAAACAAATCATCAAAAGAGTGGAATTTCAGGTGACTAAATGTACTTATGTATTTAACTATGAGACTGAGCTGAAATCATAGAAGAAAGCAGACCAGCACCAGACCCAGCAACAAGGGCGTCCAATAATGGCACCAGCACTTGAATGCCACTCAAAGTTATAAAAGGCCCCAAGGGGAAGGCAGATAGTCGATTTACGTGCCTAGAGCCCCATATTGTTGTGCACTAGGTATGAGTCTCTTCTGCCTACCTGTAGTTCCACCTAGTGATGTAATTTTGATGCCTTGGATCACACCCCCAAAACTATTGTATTGAAATGTTTCCAGGTTCAACCACCTTCCATGACAAAATCAGTGGCCATTAGGGATGGGCGAATTTTTCACCACGGAAATGACGCCCATAGACTTGTATTGTGTCGCACGTAAAAAAAATGCAGCTAATCAAAAAAAATGTGTTCACGCATTTATTTGACGCCCATAGGGGCAGATTCACTAAGCAACTAATTTGCGCTAGCGTCCACTACTTCGGCAGGCGTAGATTCGCCAGGACAACGCTAATTCACTAAAATCTGAAGTTGCATCCAGAGCATCAAATATTGGTGAAGTAGCGCTAGCGTTACTGCGGCAAGCGAAGCGAAGTTGCTCTAGCGTTGCCTAATTTGCATACGGCGGTAAGTTAAAGTTGAATGGAACAGTAACACCAAAAACTGAAAGTGTTTTAAAGTAATGAAAATTAGGGAAGCACCGAATCCACTTTTTTGGATTCGGCCGAACCCCCGAATCCTTCATGAAAGATTCGGCCGAATACCGAACTGAATCCGAACCCTAATTTGCATATGCAAGTTAGGGGTGGGAAGGGGAAAACATTTTTTACTTCCTTGTTTTCTGACAAAAAGTCACGCAATTTCCCTCCCTGCCCGCAAATACAGCAGTTTTACTAGTGCAGGGCAACACTGCATTATATTTGTATTACTTTAAAACAATTTCATTTTTTGATGTTACTGGTCCTTTAATAGTTACACCACTGTTCTAGCCCTGAAGCAGAAACATGAATATCAGGAAATTTGCCAGGAGGAAATGGTCAATTACAATAACATTTTGAAAGTATATTTTTACATATAATGTTGCTTTAATTCATCTGCTTTTAGATGAAAACCAGGACTTTTTTATGGCCTAGTCCCTTTAGGGTGGGTGGCATAAATTCTATGAGATAGTAACTTAGTCGCCTGCAATAAATCTGCTCTACATCGGGTCACTAATCCCCCTGAAATGCTTTCCTGCCAGCAATAATGTAACTCGCCGGTGGGAAAACATTTGTGCTGCTTCATTTTTAATGAAATTTAAAAGTTCCACCGCAAGGAAAAATACTAAAAATGAACCACCTGTTTGATAAAAGGAATGCAAGCTGCAAGATATAAAGAGAACATATGTGTACTATAGGGCAATCAAGGGACGAATTTCGTTATTTAAAACTCCCATGAACTCAAAAATCGACCAATTGCAATTCATAAAAAAAAAATCTAATTTTTGTAACAGAATAGGATCGGCCCGCAAACTCAAATCAAATTTGAATGAAATTCGATTCGAGTTTTTTTTCTGGAAAAAACTCGAACGTCAGGAAGGCTCCTGATTGATCAAATTGATCTTCGTGGGCTAAAACAGCAATTCGGCAAGGTTTAAGGTGCGAATAGTCAAGTTCGAGTTCTTAAAGGGGTTGTTCACCTTCAAACAACTAGTTGTTATCAGATAGATCACCAGAAATAACGACTTTTTCCAATGACTTTCTATTTTCTATGTGTCACGGTTTTTCTAATATTAAAGTATAAAGTGTCATTTCTCTCCTTCTGAAGCAGCTCTGGGAGGGGGGGTCGCCGATCCTGTAAACTGTTCTAAATTGATACATTTAGTTGATACATTTCTTATCTTTGTCCCTGCTGAGCAGAATCTCTGGGTTTCATTACAGGCAGCTGTTAGACTTGATACAATTGTTGCTAATACTCCAGAGATGCTGCTGAGAAATGTATCAACTAAATGTTGCAAAATTGTAACTGTTTAAAGTCTGCACCTGGATTACTGAGCTGTCAGACTGAAACACCACAGACACGAACATTCAACTTTAAACTTAGATTTTGGAAAAAACGTAAAAAATAAATAATGGAAAGTAATTGGAAAAAGTCATTATTTCTAGGGAACAATCTAAAAACAACTAAATTGAAAAAAGTGTTTGGAAGGTGAACAACCCCTTTAAAGGGCCAGACATTTCAAAAATCTAATTTGAATTTTTAAAAAAGCTCGAATTGAATTTTAACAATTCCCTAGTCAAATTTGACAGTTTTGGCCATAAAAAAACTCCAACTTCAAAGTTTGAATTTGAAAATTCTAATTTTCACGTCAACCCTTGATAAATCTGCCCCCTGTCTCTTATTTCAATATACGAATACGCTGATTGGTACTAATTCCGCATATTGTCACTGTCTAGCAATAAAAAAAGATCATTATTGCTTTGGAGAAGCACAGAAACCTATGGGGTGATGTCCTGTTGTAATTATAACGATCTTACTGTTTCCAGTACAGTAGATTTGATCAAGATATTGACCATATTTAACAATAAAATAAACACACAAAATCATGAACTTTGCCTAGAATCTACTGCTATTGTTCATTCTTCAGAAAAGTAATTGTTTGGGAGGGTCTCAGGCTGGGACAATGATAATACCGATCTTGGTTAAATTAAAGTCACTTTTAAGTCAACTTTCAGTATGTTACAGTTGCTAATTCTAAGCAACTTTTCAATTGGTCTTCATTATTTATAGTTCTTACATTATTTGCCTTCTTCTGACTCTTTCCAGCTTTCAAATGGAGGTCACTGACCCCCATTTAAAAACAAATTCTCTGTAAAGCTACACATTTATTATTATTATTATTACTACTTTTTATAACTAAATTAATTTAAAGGGGAACTACCCCTTTAATCAAATTCATTAAAGGGTTGAGCGGATAGCGCGGATAGTGCTGAGTTTTAATTTTTTTCTATTTGCATAAAATGTCACCATATTTTCTGATTAAAATGCAGAAGGTCACATCTTCCATCCTCCCAGGAAAGGATATTGTGTGCGCTCGGTAAGACGAGGTTACGTGGAGTAATGTAATTTGTTGGTAAATAAGGAGAAGCAGGGGTTTGTGTTTGCTGCATCAGTGATGTGTACCTTGCTGTGTACTCCAACATTCTTCGCTTTGTGCCGCCTCATCTTTATACATGACTCCAGTAACTTAATTGTAGTATTATATTTATGCACAGTCAATTCAACTCTATAGTTGCTTGACATGTAATGTTTTTGCATGTACAATATTAACACGTCATCATAATGTTAAAATGTAAAAATACACAACATTGACTCCATAATAAAAAAGGCGTGAGCCTGAGCTTCGTTGCATTTGAAGTGGGGCTGTTGCACACTGGTCGGACCATGTAGATCCTGTACCTTGGATTGAGCCACAGCATGACTTTTCCGTACATCCATACATGTATGTATGTATGTATGTATGTATATTTTTATTTGTATAGCGCTCCTTGAGGGCAAAGCACTGTACAGCAAAACAATAAATTAGTAGTAGCAAACAAGGGGTCACTGCAATAAGTAACAATAAGTACATTATAAGAAATACAATTCACATACATATAAAATATAATTACAATACAGATTAAGTTCTCAGTGTCAAGGAAACAAAAGGATAGAGGACACTGCCCCGTAGGGCTTACAGTCTAAGGGGGTTATTTACTAAACCCCGAATGCAAAAATCACGAAAAATGTGTGTTTTATTTTTATAAAATCGGACTTTTAACAAATCATGAATTTATTAAACCCAGAGGATGCATAAGTCTGAATCTGAAAATCCGGCATCTCAGACCTGTCGAGGTTGCATATAATTTAATGGGAGAAGTCCCAAAGATTTTTTGATGTGCGCTGGGTTTTGGCAATACCCTGAAGTTTTCAGGCAAAATTCTGAGTTTTCAGGTGAAAAATCTGACAAATTAGTGAAAATCGGATGAAAAATCGCGAAAATCGGATTTTTCACGGTTTTTTTTGGATTTTTTTCCCGCAAACAAAATTTTGGGAAAGTGCATTAATAAATAAGCCCTAAAAACCAGTGTGGATTTGGTCTGAGTTTTTTACAGAAAATATTGAGATAAATTCGGACTTTGATAAATAACCCCCTAAATGTTAAGATAAGAAGCAGGAGTCATCTTCAACAAACCGGTAAGATGGGGTGGGTGTTTTCAGAGTCTATATTTGGCTTAGATTTTTGACAATTAACATGTATACATTGTTTTATCCAAAACACAATGAAGAAAAAAATGCATACCGTAGATGAACAAGAGTAGCCAAAGCATTAGGTGGAGCCAGCTATGCCCCTATTCTCTGACAATGAATTAAGTAGCCTTGTAAGTTGTGTATACAAGTTACATTAATAAAGTCTCCACCATGTGTATATTGGTGCGGCATAACCCATTTAATAGGTCAACACTGCCCATACATCTAAAGATTTGGTTTGATGAGGTCCTCAGATTCTTGGACAGATCCGTTTGTTGGACCAGGGGTCAACAATCAGATTATACTGCAGGTCTACAGAGACCAGTTGGGTGAGGACTAGATCAATGCACCAATTCAGTCCTCATGCGACTTTTTATATTTTTTTGTAGCCAGATTTTAGTCATGTAGATGCTTGGGAGGCCCCCAAACGCTGAAGAATATGCTACCAATTTGTTCTGGTCGACGCAAGTCATCACCATGAGCCATCAACCTGTGTATGGATAGCTTGATCCAATGCAGGAGCAAACAGATGGCCTTCATGTAGTTTGGTGCTTTCTAGAAAAGAGGTTCTGGATAAGGGATCCCATGCTTATATTAAGAGTAGATCTATACTATGCAAAAGTAGTCACCAGTGGCATAACTAGATGTTACTGGGCCCCACAGAAAATTCATTTTATGGCCCCCAACATAACCACATGTTGCCCTTTTTTACCAATATATATTGAAATTGCTCATTAATTAGGGCCTCATGGGGCCCCTATACCTCCTGGGCCCCCCTGCAGCCGCAGGGTCTGCTTCCTCTGTAGTTACGCCCCTGGTAGTCACTGTTATCAGCGTTTATTTTATTAATTGTGTTGAGTACAAGTGTTTTAAGCCAATTGGTGGAGTGTTTTCATTATGCTTCTTCCGTTCATAACTGATGAAATCAACAGCAAAATGTTCCCTCTAATTTCTTCTCGGCAACATGAGCAAAATCAATTCTCTTGTGCACACATTTTAAACTTGCGTGTGCATTTTTAAAAACTGTGGGGGAAATGTAATTAAATTCGTAAAGAGCAAAACTTTGCGAATAAAAATTTGCCTGTCGCAATGTAATATTCTTCATTAGGCTTTTATTGCATTGCGGATCTTAATGCGATGGCGAAATGTTATTACATACACTGCAAACATTCGCAAAAGCAATTCGGTCTTTGTGAGGAGGTCTTTAATCAGTCAAAAATGGTGCAACGATTAGCCAATCGCCTGACTTCATGACCTGCCACCCGTAGCATCACAGTACCGCCCCCATTGTGTCATGGCAGTGCCCCCTGCTCAGATTCAACAGGGCCAAAAGGTGGCAACCCTATGTTAGAGTCCTGCAGCAGGTCGGGTACCCGTGGGTACACGTGGGTTACCCACAAAAAAAGCAGGCACCCTGCGGAATGAGGGGAGAATTTTCAGGCGCGGGTATAGATTCAGGTATAGATGCGGGTCTGCGGGTCGTGGGTCGGGTTGGGATTCTCATCTAAATTACTTATCTTATGTAATATTGTCTATATTTTACTCCTTTTAAAGGTTTACAAAATATGTTTCTGTCTCGCCCACATTTGATGATGTCACTTCCGGTTTGCAGCAACATCATTTCCTGTTTGATTGTGGATAAGGCAGTGTCTGGTCCGGTTTGGGTAGCAGATCCAAGAGGGTAAATATGAGGGTTGCGGTTCGGGTTGCGGGTTCGGGTCGGGTCCAGGTCTTAGAAATTGGTTCCACGCAGGACTCTACCCTATGTCCCTGTGAGTTTGTAAGTTGCTTCCAGTCACCCAACATACCTGTGACAGTGAAGTCAAACAAAACGGGTCATGCAGTTGAATCCTATACAAAATGTAAATTTCCAAGAAATGCCTATATTTACTAAAGGTGTTTAATTTTGCCATAGGGCAATTTGATCTGCTAAAACATGTTCTGGGCCGTCTGCTTTAATATAGTGTTTGCATTGTGCTGCCAGTATTTGGGTTTATTTTTACACCCCCACCCTTGAGCCGAAGCTATTGTTTTTTTCCCCATGAAACAAAGGGCTCTATTTATTAAAATATGAGATCACATTTTTGACACGTTGACTTTTTGAGCAAGCTAATGTGTCTGTATATTTTTAAAAGCAATGTTATCCCTTGTAGCATAGATATTGAATGTGTAATAACCACAATTCCTCAAGAGCAGGGACTTAAATGTGTAGAATTAGCATTCTTAAAGGGATTCTGTCATGATTTTTATGGTGTAGTTTTTATTTCTAAATTACACTGTGTACACTGCAATTAATTCACTCTATAATATAAAATTTAATTCCTGAACCAGCAAGTGTATTTTTTTTAGTTGTAATATTGGTGTGTAGGTGCATCTCAGGTCATTTTGCCTGTTCATGTGCTTTCAGAAAGAGCCAGCACTTTAGGATGGAACTGCTTTCTGGCAGGCTGTTGTTTCTCTTACTCAATGTAACTGAATGTGTCGCAGTGGGACCTGGATTTTACTATTGAGTGCTGTTCTTAGATCTACCAGGCAGCTGTTATCTTGTTTCAAGAAGCTGCTATCTGGTTACCTTCCCATTGTTCTGTTAGGCTGCTGGGGGGAGGGGAGGTTGGGGTGATCATCACTCCAACTTGCAGTACAGCAGTAAAGAGTGACTGAAGATTATCAGATCACAAGTCACATGACTGGGAGCAGCTGGGAAACTGACCCATGTCAGATTTCAAAATCAAATATAAAAAAATCTGTTTGCTCTTTTGAGAAACAGATTTCAGTGCTGGAGCAGCCATATTATTAACTGATGCGTTTTGAATTTTTTTTCCCATTACAGTATCTTTAAGAAACCTTATCTGATGCATATCTAATAGTACTTTAGATATGTGGATGATACATTTATCATATGGGATGATCACACCCAACTATAAAATTCCCCTTTGAAACTTCCACCAGTGAGCTTAATTTTTTAGACTTTAATATCAAACTGGTGGATAGAAAATTGGTTACCGTCTGATATAGAAAAAAAAGACTGACAGGAACAATCATTTAAACATTAAGAGCTGCCATATCCTTCTCACATTAAAAGCTATCCCTAGGGGTCAGTTCTTTCGGGCTCGTAAAATTGCCTCAAACTATTTTTTTTGTACAGAGAAGCAGAAAATGAGTTAACCAATTGCTTTGTCATAAGGGGTTATTCTAAATATCAGTTGCAAAATATCACCAACGAGGTTGGCAGTTTATCTCACAAACAATTGCTGGAACCAAAATCCACTAGTAACGATGATAACCGGAAGACGTTTGTCGGGAGGTATGATAAAAAAAAGACATAAAAAAGAAAAGATTATCAAGATTTTCACAATCTGATGGCAAATATGGCAGGCTGTCTAAGGAACACTGCAGATTTGCTTACAGCAGGGGTGCATCTCTTAAGGACATTCTGTGTCCAACACAACCCCTGGACACCAAGAATTTGTTGACAAACCAAAATTAGGCACATTCCCATGTATGGATTGTAACTGCTGTAGCTCTATTATTAAGGGGCCAAATATACATTGTTCTATACATCAATGATCCCCACCCAGTGGCTCAACATGTTGCCCTCTGACCCCTTGGATGTTGCTCACAGTGACCTCAAAGAAGCTGCTTCTTTTTGAATTCCTGTCTTAAAGGAAAGTTTTAGGCATAAAAACCATGTGTACTGCCAAACAGAGCCTCCTGTAGCCTGTCAGTCCTCATAGGGGCTACCAAATAGCCAATCATAGCCCAGATTTGGCATCCCCAAAAACTTTTTGCATGGTTATGTTGCTCTCCAACCTTTTTTTTTTTATTTTTTACAAAGAGTAAAAAAGGTTGGGGACCCCTTCTCTAAGTAAGGTGGAAATTAAACTGAAAGTTAATGTCATCATTAATTGCAAACATTTGGATTATGCATTAAAATAATTTTTAGAATATTTCCTATACAGATACCCTGGTGTCTAGTATTTTTTTCAATCACAACCATAGTGGGGGTAAAAAGTTAGTAATTCAAATAAATAACTAAATCACAGGCAGTTGGACTCTTTCCATAAGTATAAGCGTTCTATAGACATTCGAGCATCTGTACAACCCATCACAGAGGAGATTAAATGCTGACATAAAGCTAAAAAAATGAAAGATGCATTCACAGGGTAAATGACCCTTGGATGGAATAACCTACTTCAAAGCATTAAGTATATATTATAGGGTGTCACTGCTGTTATGTCATTTTATTTAGTAGCGACAAGCTGCAAAAATGATGCCCATAGACTTCAATGGGTGAAAAAAATTGATGCCCATAGACTTTGATGCATTTTGGCGAATTTTTGCAGTTTCGCCAATTGTAGGCGAAGTGTATCAGATTCACCCATTGCTTGTATTTAGCTATACAGTTGCTGAATGGCTGCTAATATACAGGCCTGCTATTAATACCAGTGTTAACTGCAGAAGGGATTAAAACAGCCTTATAAACCTTAAATGGCAACGGCATAGAGTAGAGATAGGCCACCTTACTCTTTGGCACAACAATAGTTAGCATCATTATACCCAGAGGAATTCCTGAAATTGTGATGAAAATTCAGTTTTCATAGATATTAGACCCTGAATTTGGTCCTGCTGTACCATTCTAGTGGTTCACCAGTGTTGTGACTAGGGATGCACCAAATCCAGGATTTGGTTCGGGATTCGGATAGGATTCTGCCTTTTTCAGCAGGATTCGGATTTGGCAAAATCCTTCTGCCCAGCCAAACTGAATCCTAATTTGCATATGCAAATTAGGGGCAGAAGGGAAATCACGTGACTTTTTGTCACAAAACAAGGAAGTAAAAACTTTTTTCCTCTTCCCACCCTTCAGATTCGAATTGTTATTTGCTCGAATCTTTTGCAAAGGATTCAGGGGTTCAGCCGAATCCTTAGTTGTGACAGTTATTTTAGCTCCAGCTGGTTTTGGGTCTTGGTTAGGCGACTCCTTGGTGCAAAAAGCATTACATGTGTTCATTTAGCTATGGGCCTTTTTATATGCACACTGGGCCCAGAACACAATAGCCACATGTAATGCTGTGTATGAGTACAGGTATGGAACCTGTTATCCAGAATTCTCAGGACCTGGGAGTTTTCAGATAAGGGATCTTTCTGTAATTTGGATCTCCATACCTTTAAGTCTGCTTAAAAATCATGTAAACATTAAATAAACCCAGTAGGATTGTTTTGCCTCCAATAAGGATTATTTATAGTTGGGATCAAGTACAAGGTATTGTTTTATTATTACAGAGAAAAAGGAAATAATCGGGGGAATGTAATAAAAATCGCTAACGGAAAAACTATTCGCAATGCGAAAAGTTATGCCTTTGCGCGAACAAATTTTGCTTTGTGCGAATTTAATATAGCCCGGAAACTGTTTAGCGACCACTTCCGACAGTGAAAGACCGTTTGCGAATTTTATAGTTTGCGCCAATGCGCAGTCAATGTAATAAAACTTCTTACTGAAAAAGTCATTATGTTTGCTCCAAAAGATTACGACACCTTCAAGCACTTCTTATGAGTGCGCAATTAAAATTGGCAATGCAATAACAGTTTGAGGAAGTATATTAAATTGCGAGATGTGGATTTTTAGTCTTATTGGTGCAAATTGTTTTGCTCTTTGCGACTTTTATTACATTCCCCTGAATATGTCTAAAATTGGGTCTATGAGAGATGACTTTCCTGTAATTCAGAGCTTTCTGGCTAATAGGTTTCTGGATACGGATCCTATAACTGTATATTAATCTTTGTGCCAGTATTACCCTAAAAAAGGTTGAAACATCATCCCTTGATGTAATATAGCTAATCTCGATTTTGTAAGGCTTTATTGGCCCTTCATTATCCTAGTTTGTATTCATATTTCACATTTTTAATTTTTATAAAACCAGATGTACAACATCTAAATCATATCTTTTTAATGCACAATTTATGCATACCTATAAAATTTTGAGCCAAACAAGGTGCTGGCAGGCTTTGTAAAATCTGCATTTTATCTTGAAAAAAAATACAAATATTTGCCATTTTTTGATCATTTGTTTCCATATTTTATTTACTCAACATAGTCTTTATATGGCTTTTAAATTCTAATGAGAATGCCGGACAAGATTTAACAGTGAAGCATATATTGCCAAGAGTACGTTAATAAAGTTATAAAAATCGTTGCTTGTAAATGTGAAATACTTTTTATGTTGCTAACTGACCCTAAAGTTTTATAAAAATGAGTGAAGGAGTTTGTGCTTTAACTCAGAGAAGTGGGTGGAATGGGCATTGTAATAGATCAAATTTACTGGTGCGTATAATAAACTTGTCAGAGAGATGAAGCTTTGTAAATAATTGAAATGAATGGGCATGGGCCCAAATTCTCCATACAAAATTACTTCTAAAGAAACTTGCTTTTTTCTTGTTGGATTTTCATGTATCTTTGCTAATAGACAAAATAATGGGTATAGACAATGTAATATTTGTTGAACTGGATCTTGCTATTAGAAATACACACAGGTTTATACCCAACCCTTAACTTGCAAACAGGAAAGCTAAGGCGTGCCGATGGGCACAGTCTGCAATGGAGCCCTGTACTTAACCCTTTCCTATATCATCAGGCTAACCAAAGCCAGAATCCATTATTTAGCCTATGGCAGGCAGTACGGACAAGGCTGCTTTGCTCATGAGATGTGAGGAGCTGAGCTTACAAAAACATTGGCTACAAGGGCTTATCGAATGAACACTAAGGGAAATGATTGGACCTCTTAGTATTTGTGCCTGGGGTTATCATAGCTGAACTCTCTTGTTTTTTAAAAATAGGGACCAGTGTCGGACTGGCCCACAGGGATACCAGGAAAACTCCCGGTGGGCCCAGGTGTCAGTGGTCCCTCATGCTGATAAACATTTGGCCTATTTCAAGGCCATTCCCTATTTCTATGAGAACAAAGAGGCTAAATAGATGGAATAATAGGTTATAGTAAGTAAAACTATAAATAGAGGTTGAGCTACGGTAGGAAGAATAATAGTACTGACAGTGGACCCCTGGTCTAAATTTTCTTGGTGGGTCCCTGGTCTAAGGTTTTTGGGTGGGCCCCTGGTATCCCAGTCCAACACTGATAGGGACAACAAAGAGTACATTTTCTGCTTACAAATCTACCATAAGGGTAGGACTACATGTGCGTTTTCTGTGTAATCTGACGCGATCCGCAAAAATGTAGGCAACATATCGCCTGCAACGACAATAAGGTAAGTGAATGCATTGTCGGATGGTGTCGCAGCGTTGCATCCAAGAAGCCTAGAAGATGTATTAGAGCTCACTCTACTAAACTCACCAGACATCATGTCTCTCTACATGCAGAATTCGTGCAAACGCCAGTTATTTTGTTAGATTTTGTTTGTACTGGAATCAGTTATTTAAGTGAGCTCTAATACATCTGATAGCAAAATAAGCCCCCTATAAGATAAATTGGATTTAACTGTCAATGAATATCTGACACCCAACTGCTGCATGAAGACAGAATGAAGAGAAATAGATGCTGAGAGAGGGATAGTGAAGATAAACTTGATTATTATGAAACAGTAGAGTATTTTTAATTGATTGTATTTGGAAAGTTTCTTATTCAGTTTGAGGAGGCTTATATTAAATTTCCATTTTCACGATAGGTCCCGTTTAATAATTAAATAAACCCAGTAGAATTGTTTGCTTCCAATAAGGATCAATTGTATCTTGTTGGGATCAAGTACAAAGTACTGTTTTATTATGACAGAGAAAAGGAAGATGTTCTTCCCATAATTCGGAACTTTCCAGGATAATGGGTTTCAGAATAACGAATCCCATACCTGTATATCCATGTATAGCAAGTTTTTGTACTAATACAAAAAAATACACAGGAACAAGGAGCGCACCCCTAGGATTTAAAGAACTGCCAAACAAAAATGTTAATACAAAGAAAGAAAAAATGTTTTACTATTAAATATATAGGTTGAGATTTAAGCAGAATACCTATTTGTTCTGTCCTAAATACACATGAAAGCCCAGCTTGATAATTGGGGTGAATCCAAAATGTAAAGTAGTTGAGCAGGTACTCAAGGACCATTCCTCCACATAGAAATATAAAAATTCAAGTATATATATTTGGTTCTTTCAAGGCATGGCCTTACGATTTTCATATCCCAGCAGATACTTAATCATAGGCATATATGATTAAGTATCTGCTGGGATATGAAACACGTAAGGCCATGCCTTGAAAGAACCAAATATATATACTTGAATTTTTATATTTCTATGTGGAGGAATGGTCCTTGAGTACCTGCTCAACTACTTTACGATTTGGATCCACTCCCTTAGCTGAAGGTTCAGGGCAGTGCACCTGAACCTTCTCCTATATTTGGTGAGTTAACTTTGTGACCTTTTTTCAGGCGAATTTTCACGGGTGTTTTGCGAATTTATTCGCTGGAGGTAATCGCCGCGAATTCGCGCCTGGCGAATAAATTCGCCCATCACTAGGGGTGACATTTATTTGCTGGATCTATGTCTGAGAGGTTGCTGTGAAACATTTTCCTATATTTTCAAGCTTGATATGAGCTAATGGGAACCCTGACCAAAGGATGAACCTTCTAGAAGGTCTTGATTTGAAAATGTCCAACAGCCACTGGCTTTGAGTAAGCAGCTGCCTGTATCCAGTAACCCCAATATAATATCCTTTAATACAATGCATGTAATTGTAGTTTGACTTTTAAGTATTCCTATTGAGGAATGGATAATAGGGATGGTTGGTAGGTGCTTTTGTTAAAGGAGAACTAAAGCTTAACTGAAGACGTAGGATAGACATGTTGTACATTATCTTTTGGGCTTCTGTACCAGCCCAAGGCAACCAAAGCCCTTTAGCAGTAAAGATCTTTGTCTCCAAAGATGCCCCAGTAGCTCCTCTTCTTCTTTTCTGCTGATTCACTGCACATGCTCTGTGCTGCTGTCACTTACTGAGCTTAGGGACCCACTCACAATATACAGTACAAATAGAACAGAAATGTCACAATATAAGGCTGATTAGTAATTAATACAGATAATTACTACATGGCAGCACAGAAACCAGCGCAATTAGCATCAGAATTTAATAATCAGCCCTGTAGCATCAGCTTATATTACAGACCAACCTCATTTTCTGCTGGATAATTAGTGACGACCCCTAAGCTTAGCTTCTCAACAGCTGCTCAGAGCCCACTGAGCATGTGAGTGTCACAGACACTTTCCAAGATGGTGACCCCCTGTGACAAGTTTGAAGTCCTGGATCATTGCTGCTATTGACAAGCTGAAACTTTAGGCTGATGCAATAAGTTCAGTATATAAAATATGTCATTTTTAGTAGGGATGCACCGAATCCAGGATTCGGTTCGGGATTCGGCCAGGATTCGGCCTTTTTCAGCAGGATTCAGATTTGGCCGAATCCTTCTGCCTGGCCGAACCGAATCTGAATCCTAATTTGCATATGCAAATTAGGGGTGGGGATGGAAATTATGTGTCTTTTCGCCAGAAAACAAGGAAGTACATTTTTTCCGCTTTCGGTATTCGGCCGAATCTTTCACAAATGATTCGGGGGTTCGGCCGAATCCAAAATAGTGGATTCGGAGCATCCCTAATTTTTAGCCACATTCATTTTTAGGGTTTACTTCTCCTTTAAGAACTGTCAGAAGTTGGGCATACTCTGTTATACTCATGCTAGTTGTAGGTCATTGGGCCCTAACCTGAAGTTTTTTTATGACATAATACAAAAATGAACTTTTCTTTCAAGGTAGTTTAGAAACATGGACATTGGATACCAAAATCCAGTTATCCATAGCAACTAATCACCAAGTAGCTTTTACTGGGTTACAGCAAGCAGAATAAGGACAGCAAGCATCTAGTTGGTAGGTTTTACTGGGCTAGGAAAAACACTGCCCATTTTACTCAGGGGTGTAACTTGCACAAATCATGAATATTTAGCAGTGTGGGCACATACCAGTGGGGAAAGAACACAGATTCTCCTCGTCTGTTTAAACTGCAATTAAACTTGTATTGTCCAGCTGTCTTTGCACTGGGACACTATGAGCTAGTAGGCCTCCACACAGTTGCAAAATATACAAACCAGGCACAAAGCACTGCAGTGCCACAGTCAGCTTTTTAGTTGAATATTAACATTACTACTAGGGTCTCCTGTCCATTCTATTTCTGTTCCTTTGAAATGATATCAAATTCAACAATAATCCTATGTAGTGTCGTAATCCCACAGAAGAACCTATCACGTAGCTGGTAGACTAGAGGTCATATTTTACAATCAGAATGAAGAAGGAGCAGGACTACGTGAGAGGAGCTTTCCTTGTGAAATGGAGACATTAACCTTTGGTTCAGAGTGCGCTGGAGCTGAATATCCTGTGTGCAGAAACTTCTGATTAGGGATTGCTGAGTTAATGTTTAGCTAATCTATCATTCAGCTAAAGTTCAACTCAAAATATGAGCATTCAAGAAGGAGTTTTATCGAGAGCTTTCTAGATGGGTTAGCAGAAGAGACATTTATTAAAGGGATAAAGACATATTTAATAAATTGGCCAATAAGTTATGTCCATCACTATCCCAAAGACCTTCTGGTGCTGGTCTGCTTGTTGCATTGATACGGTCTCTGCCTGGAATGAACATTTGCTGATATGATAACCTGTAGCTTGAGGAGGCACACTGCTCGAATTCTTCTTCATAGCTAACTGCTAAAAGGCATCGGTATTGTCACCCGGAGAGTAAGCAAAGAGAAATAAAAGGTTCATAACTACATAAACTAGATATTTCAGAATCAAATTCAAATTAATGACCCTGACATTCAAAGCACTTCATAACTCTGCCCCACCCTACATCTCTGAATTCATCTCTATATACTCACCCAACCGCTTACTACGCTCCTCTACTGACTTGCTACTCAACTCTTCTCTCATTACCTCCTCACATGCTCGCATTCAAGACTTTGCAAGGGCTGCACCCCTTAACCACTTAATTTGATCTTGCCCACTCCCACACCTTGTGTATTACTCCCTTCCCTTTAGAGTGTAAGCTCTTTTGCATAGGGCCTTCCTCACCTTTTGTACCAGTATTGATTGTGATGTGTGTAACTCCATATGTTCTATGCATATAATTCATGTGACTTAGTTGTATAATCACATTTACTTTACAGTGCTACGCAATATGTTGACGCTATATAAATATATGTTAATAATAATAATAATAATATTCATGCTGTTCTTAAGTATTTCATGCCAATGCATTATTGCTAAGAAAGTAGAGACAGATTTGTCTATTGATTTAGTTGCCCTTAACTAGGGAAAAGGAGAAATGGTGTCAATGAAATAGCTACAATTTAGTTTATGAATATAACACTCCTACTCCCCTAATCCCCCTTGGCCTTGGTTCCTATCTCTTCGTTTGGGAGAATGACAGCAATAAACTGATTCTCTCCAGACTGCTATAACTATCTGAAGCACTATTATTATTGTCCTTTATAGCACTTACATATTCCACAGCTCTCAGGAAGATAAGATACACTGATAATTATATAGCAAAAGGATTGGAGAATTTTTGGGTCCATCACTTGGCCATGTTGCCATTAGCTAACCATCTATGAATACATTATTGCTAACAGTCACTCTGTTATAATATTTACAATATATGATTCAACAAATAAGCAGACAAGCCATATTGAAGTCCAGTATAATATTGCGTGAATGCGTAGAAGAAAAAGGGTCCAGGTGCTCTGTTAAGCAATGTGAAAAAGATGCCACAGATGCTGCAACGGGGAGATCCCAAATTTATTCCATAGTGCTATTAGACACAGCAACCACGATCAAACATTTCGGGACCACGCGTCCCTGCCTCAGCATTCATCGGCCGAATGCAGAACCGAATCCGAGATTGGAAGAGGAAAACATTTTTTTCTTCCCTGTTTTTGCGATTTCCCTCCTTGCCCCTAATTTGCATATGTAAATTAGGATTCGGATTCGGTTCGGCCAGGCAGAAGGATTCGGCTGAATCCTGTTGAAAAAGGCCGAATCCTGGACAAATTCCGAACCGAATCCTGTATTCGGTGCATCCCTAAATGAAACATAAAGTTCCTCGTCTTCAGAGATTGTATAGATGAGACCAAGGGTCCCCCACCTTTTTTTCCCCTGAGCCACATTCAAATGTAAAAAAAAGATGAAGCGAACCATAAGCATGCAAAAGTTTCCTGGGGTGCCAATTATGGGCTGTGATTGACTATGAGGACTGGCAGCCTACAGGAGGCTCTATTTGGCAGTAAACCTGGTTTTTATGCAACCAGAACTTGTCTCCAAGCCATTTATTAAAAAATAAGCACCAGATTGGAGTCCACTAAAAGCAATATCCAAGGGGTTGGTGAGCAACATGTTGTTTGCAAACCACTAGTTGTGTATCCCTGGATTAAATATTCTAGATTTAATTATATATTTGTAAGGAAAAAAATAAACATTTGGTCTAATTATGCTTCCTGTTAAATTAGAACAAACCACCCAGCACCCTCCATTTTTGATGGGTTGGCCCAACAAAGGAACACCTGCCTCCTCCCCAACCACATTTGGGGTAGTGTAAAAGTCCAGATCCCAACATACATAATTAATTTCACTGTAGCAAAGCAAGGTTGGACTACCTGGTTTCTTGAAGTCAGAACCAGTATGCACCTGCTTGGTGATGGCTGCCAGGGTGCCAGACACCCAGTGCTTCCATTGGTGTGGGAGGTGAACATGGAGTACTACAGTCAAGGGTCCTTTGAAGAAGGAGGGCCTAAGATGAAAACTCATGATTCATTCAGGTTTGGGGTGGATCATAGGCTGAGTTTGGGAATAATTGGGAGTGGCCAGGAGGTGGGTAGGGTGGTTGTCACTAACCGTGCTGCCCAGTTCTGCAGCTAAAGAGCAGCTAGTGAGAAGTGCTGGACTACTACACTCTACAAGCAAAGTGGCCATGAAAGTTCCCTAATGAGCTGACTTCAGAAATCAGAAGCAACTTAGATGCTTTCCCTGCCAATGTACATCATTAATGGTGGGAAAGCATTTGCAGGATTCTGCAACCTACTAACTGTGCCATCAGCCTAAAAGTCATGAGTTTCAGATATCTCTGTTTTTGCCTGTGAAATTTTCCATGCAAATCATAAAATACATTTGAACAGAATTTCCTAATCATAGCAAAGCATGCA